>NC_059358.1:24479411-24599411 GCF_019703515.2 Myxocyprinus asiaticus | reverse complement strand
GCACAGTCAGAAAGTACTGCTGTTCAGTTTTTAAGCACTTAGATGGGGTGTTGCATGTTACATGTGCATTTATTTCTGTTTTAATAGTTTTCTTGCAGAACAAAGCAAGAAGGGAGGAGTTCTGTCCACGAAACCTGAAGAAGATGCATATGGCAATTGACAAGCTCATGGCCCATTCCCACCTAAAATATAAAGGTTAGTCTACTTCACATGACGTCGAGTCTAAACATCAAATGACATCAGATGTGGTCAGTGCAACTAGTGTGCGCATTGTTTGTTTGCTTGGATTATTGACTGCTTTAGTGCTTTTTATTTTAGGCACGTTGTCCATGTTGGATTGTAACATATTCCCGGGGCTGAGTCGAGACTACTTGGAGACAGAAGTCAATCTATTCCTCTTACCTTTTATGGAGAATGATGGGGAAGATGCTTTGACAAGATCAGGTCAGAAAGTAGTTCTAAGTAAACCTTGTTCAATCAATTAATTAGATTTGGTGTTCTAGATTGCCTTTCATGTGACAAATATGTTAGCACTATGAATAGTTTGCTCTTTTTTTAACACTAAAACAGTATCAGCAGAGAGCTCATGCAAGCGTTTGCTGTAGCAATAAATTATTAAAGCTTTTTAAAACAGACAAATAATTGTTTTTTGATGTTTCACATGGATGATATGGATTGAGATTTAGACTTTAAGCTAGGGTGCTTCCCCGTGCCTCTCCACTCGTCTTGATGAACACTAACATGAATTGTGTTTTTTCTGTATCTCTTGTAAACCAGGTTCAGGTACCCCCCTTTTCTCTCTACTGCCTGGTTACAGGGGCCATCCCAGCTTTTCGTCAATGGTTTCTAAATTCCGCAGTCAAATCCTGGCTATGTCCCGTAGTCAGCTCTCACACACAATCCTTACTGAGAAAAACTGGTAAGATGCATACAGAGAGACCTAATACTCCTTTATTGAAATATAAATGATAGTTCATATCAGTTTTAATCTAATATTTAAACATGTCATACATTATTATTTTCCACAAAATAAATAAAGGAATAGTTCACCTAATAATTAGAATCCTGTCATATATTTACAGAATGTGCATTTTTGGTGAACTTTACCTTAAGGATTTGATGTCATACTAAGACAGTAATGTCGGCATGTGTTTTTACAGGTTTCACTACGCAGCTAGAATTTGGGACAGTGTTAAAAAGTCCTCTGCCCTCTCTGAGTATAGCCGGCTGCTGTCATAGTCATGGTGTCATGAAAACCTGTAAGTTCATTGTTTAAGAGGACTGGGCCTCTCTCAGATTTTAAAACCTCTTTCAGAGGTCAGAATGGAGGCAGTTCTCAGAGAGAAGACTGGCCCACAGAAATGCATAAGCACTGGAAGGGGTTTAACCAACTTCAGAATAAGGTTTGCTTCTCTGTGAGGTCCGAGTCACAACAGCAAAGTTCTTTGGAATTTGGGTTGGGTTGTCTGAGTTGTTTGTTCTATGAATATTAGCAAGTGCCTGCAAAGGTCATACACCAACCAGTCAAGATTAAACTAGTTCTAATGGCAAGAGATTATGTGCAAAGATTCAGTGATGTAAACATTTGTGTTTATGCAGTTAAATGTGAAAAGCCAATTCTTTTTTATTTTTATATTATTTTATTTTTTTTTTACATTTTGTTTGAGCTGATGTAAATAAAACATTATTAAAAAAGCATGACACATCACCCAACTCTCCTACTTTAGATGTTGCTATTGATGTTATTCTGTTTGAACAAAAATCTTTTATAAATATGTTCAGTGGCAAGGTGGATTTCATTAATGGTGTAGTTTTCTACTACTACTAAACTACTGCTACTAATGATAATAATAGTAATAAGAAAAAAAAAAAAAAAAAAAAACACATGACCATGGTTTCAGGGTTTACCAGCCCAGTCAAAACTACATAATCAAATAGTAATAGACAATCAACAAACCTGCATACTGAAATGTGGAATATTTCCAGTAAATACATTGGATTTAAAATATGGATATTTAATTTTTTTTTCTTGAAATGTTTTTCCGCAACAATACATCAGTAAATATATTTATTGTATTAAAAACTTGCAAGAAGATACCTGTGAACAGTGCGTTTAAAAGTACTAGTCTACAATTTATGAGAGAAAAGAGCGCATGCGTAGCACATAGACTGGTTGTCCGGAATGATTTTGGAGACGGACCAACGGAGACGGATCTTACGCAGAGGAGGGAGGAGCCAGAGCTAAAACACGAAAATTATTAATGATAACATATTGTAAGTATATGCATTTGTAATGTGGTCACTACCTTTTCCCGCTGCTTTTAAATACCATAAAGAGTGTGTGAAACAAAAAGGTCTGAAACTTACATATAAAGATTAAATTGTTTTAAAAATATATATGTAAAATAGTGTGGTGTCAGCTCGACCTGACGTAAACGTTATGAACGATGCTTCTACCGATTTTTATTGTAGAAAAAGTGTTGATTGCTCAGTTTTTTTGTTTGTTTGATTTTTTGGCTGTTTCAGTAAAAATTTGCAGCGAAAGGGTTGCCGTGGAAGACTTGCCATGTGAAGAGGTGGAGTGAGTTGCAGCAGGATGGTTACATTTGCATTCAGCATTCTGTAAGTGTACTGAGATGTGGATGAACTCCTCCCTACATGTGAAAACGGCTATCAAGATGCATCTCTTTCAGTATCACTGATAGATTTACCATGACACACACACACACAGGTTTGTTTCACTTTGTTAGTGAGTACACCTTATTGTCTTCCATTGATTGCCTACCAGGTTAAATGAATATTCCGGGACTCGCCCTTCCTTTTCTTTTAAAAAGCTAAAATCTGGGTTCTTGTGAGGCATTTACAATAAAAGAGAATGGGGGGCCATTTTTTTTTAAACTTTAAAACACCCATTTTTTTCAAAAGTCTAGCCACAAGACATAAACAACATGCATACATGATTTTATTTTGATAAACCAATTTTACAACGTCGTTGCAATTACGATGTAATGTCAACAAACCTTAAAACTACTGTTAAAAATGACAATTTAACAAATTAAACAACTTTACAGCTCAAATAATACATGCGTTTTAACAAAAGTCATGTAAGTGCTTGTATAAAATGATAAGCTTCACATTTCTGCTTTGATCTTCCAAAAAATTGGCCACATTCACTTCCATTGTAAGTGCCTCACTGTAACCTCGATTTATATATATATATAAAGAAAAGGAGGGATGAGAAAAACGTTATGCCACAAATGCTGTCGATAGAGCTTAACTTGTATTGAACCTGGAACATTCCTTTTAATATTTTCTATCAGAGTTTTTACCAGAGACAAAAAACTAAATGTTCTAGGTCGTTCTGAGCAGAAACTGTATTTAATTTTTTTCTGGTTCCGGCTTTCCACTGCCTCCTTTCTAATTGGTGAATGGTTAGAATTTTTGATGATGTTTTTTGTTTTAAGTCAGTAATCTGCTAAGTGTGGGTGAAATACCAGTTGCAGTGTTACCAGATGTCTCAAGAAAAAAAAACGGACCTGATCTGGAAAAACAAGCTCAAAATAGGGGGCTTGCCTCACCTTAAATTGTTAAAATAAGCAATAAATTTTTTCCCCTTGTGGTGGAATTATCCACATTGAAATTATAAGCAATGTTTACAGAAACCTATATAAAAGAACATCTTTTCAAAAAAATTTTTTTCTTAATATTAAATATTTCCCCAAAAATATTTCAAAAATACATCTGGCTATCTAAAATCAATTAGTAGCCAAAAACTCTCTCTCTCTCCTGCATGCATGCACACACTGCTTGGGTGTGTTTGGCCTAAACGTCATCTTATGTGGGCAGAATTATTTTATTTTAAACATTTAATAATTATTTAGTCATTTTATTTTTGTTTTAATTACAGATCTGCATCTTGGTCAGAACCAGGCAACATCATATCTGTATTAATGCATCTAACAATAATTAAGTGAAGACTTGGAAACAACTGAGAAATATACTTTATATCTTGTTATTTTTCCTTGTACCTGGATTAACCTTGCATGTATACTTAGTAATTGTATATAGTTGTCTAAAAGGTCTTCGGCATCTCACAGAAGGCTACATCCAAAACGTGCATTAATTTAGCACCAACTCGTGTCTGATTTTCGTTTTTGTTCCTTGGAACATTTTCAGTCCATGGTTTTTATTAAATCAGTTTGGTATTTTTTGACAAATTGGTGACACGTGAGGTCAGTTGGGCCAAACCTGCACACACACACCCTTTGTGTTGATATTCAGTTGTATCAGCAATCATTTGTATAGTCTTTATAGCTGTATAATGTATATAATTTTATAGCAAGTTGCTTTATAGGTAGTGCTTTGCTAACAGATAATGTTTTGAATTGCATGCTTGCCATCTGTTGACAAGTCATGTGCGTAAAGCTAAAACATGCTAATCAGTTTTATTTTCTGGGAAGTAAGTTGACCTTCAAGATATACAAATCACAGAATATTTGGGGTAAACTATCTTTAAATAAAGGGGAATTGTGCAAGATGTACACTAAAATGATTTAACAATAGAAAATGTTCACACTGTTACCAAAACAAACATTATGTAACCCAGTTATAGGCAATAAAACTGTCATCTTAAGGGGTTTGTTCACCCAAAAATGAATATTCTGTCATCACTTACTCACCCTCATATAATTCCAAACTCGTATTATTTGGATTCTTCCGTAAAATGCAAAAGAAGATGTTAGGCAGATTGTTAGACTTTTAGCCTCAGTCCCCTTTCACTTTTATTGTATGGAAAAAAGATGCAATAAAAGTGACTAGTGACTGGCAGTCCCTAAAATTCTGTCTAACTTCTCCTTTTATGTTCAGTAGATGTATGTCATAAAAGTTTCAAACTACATGAGGGTCAGCAAATTTTGACAGAATTATTTTTTGGGTGAACTATCCCTTTAAAACAAATGATGGAATGTCTGTTGCTAACTTATGCTAAGGTAAACATCATTTCCAGTGTGTTCTTTAATTTTGGACTTGTCAGCTATTGCCTTCAACCACAACAATGTATTGGTACTTTTTCCTGAAATGTACACTGTAGAAACTACCATTGCATTTTGACTGAATTGTTAATCCCTGTTTTTAGGGTTATGACAGCTGCAGCATCTCTAGATACTATAGCTTCTCAGAAGAATCCAGTGATGAGGATGATTCCATAATGTCACTGGCAGTTATAAGTGAGGACAGCTGTGTGTGTGGAGAGAACTTTGCTGGAAACACTTACACTTGAAGAATGTGCATCTAAAGAACCATCTTCTCTGTAAAATCTGTGGAGTCCTCTTTAAGCGCTCATGGCATCTGAATGAACATTTAGAGAAGCATCTTCAAGAAATAATGCTCAAACTGCAGGTTAAGGAGGACATGGAGCCAGCAGAGTTAAAATCTGTTGTTAAAATGGAGGAGTCCAAAAAAATCAGAATGAAAGAAACCATAAGCAAGAATGATTTGAGCACAGGACTCTTGTTGGATCATACATATTGTGCCGCAATACACCCCATTGTCCCTCTCAGACTAAATGCTGGAGATCATACTTACAGTGGCACTGGGAATTGCATTAACAATTATACAAACATCATTAATCAAAGCTCACAATTGGCCAATATTAAAATAGAAATCGAAAGATTACCACCAGACTCTTTACCTGTGAGTGCTCAGCAGAGTGAAGCCAACATTTTTATGCTTCAACTAAGATCTCAAAAAGGAGAGAAGAGTGGCTCATCTAATTTGTCAAATCTGGATGTGAAGATAGAGAATGACAATATGGATTGTCTTGTGGAATGTGGACTTAATGAGAAGATGGTGGTAGACAGAAAATTTGATTCAGAGGATGAAGAAAGTACTGAGACCAGTAACGATGAAGACGGTGATTCTCTACCTGCTGGTGATACAGAATACAGCCCGGATGAAGACCTTAACTCTGACTTGCAATATTCTACAGGTACCGACATTGATGAATCAATAAGGAAAAGATCTCATGCAAATCACAGTTTGTATCCAGCATCACTTGCATCTACATTGAAAGCTGGATTTCAAGCTGATTCTCTTATCAGTATGAAGATGCAAACGAAGGATTGCAAAAATAAGGCAACATTTGCTTGTTGTCTCTGCCAGGTGATATGTGAGAATAAGGATGTACTGCTGAAACACATAGCTAAAGATCATCCCGCAGCTAAATTTATCTGTGCATACTGCCTCAACATATTCTCCAAAGAGGACACTTTCAGATATCATGTCTGCAGCAGACCTACAAGCTACATGAGCTTTTTGCCAGACATCCCATTTACCCAGGTACCTGTTGTACCTTTATCTGATCCTGAAAAGCAATGCTCCATCAGTCGCAGCAGTCAGAGACTACTTCCCACCCCCATCCTGGGCACTAACTGTAACACAATTAAAATGATCACATTACCTAAGACTTTCAATAAAGTATCCAAGACCCCATTACCTAATCAGTGTGATCCTCCTCTGTCCTTGACCACCTTTAAGTCAACTAATACTCACACTTCACCACAAATCTCACAATTTCACAATAATACAAACAACTTTAATCAAGGATCTCACTTGCCCAACATTAAAACGGAGAACAAAAGATTACCTCTAGACTCTTTACCTGAGAGTGAAGCCAACATTTTTACACATCACCAAGGAATTTGGAGAGGAGAGAACGTTGGTTCATCCATAATGTCAAATCAGCATGTGAAGGTAGAGAATGACAAAGAGTATGGTCTTTTGGAATGTGGACCTAACGAGGAGGAGGTGGTAGAAGGGGAATATGAGATTACAGAGGATGGAGAAAGTACTGAGACCAATAACGAGGAAGACAGTGATTCTCTACCTGCTGGTGATACAGAATACAGCCCAGATGAAGACCTTAGCTCAGACTCGCAATATTCTACAGGTACCAACAATGATGAATCAATAAGGAAAAGGTCACAGGCAAATTACTGTATGGATCCTGAGTCACTTACGTCTAGAGGGAAAGTTGGGTTTCAGGCCGATTCTCTCGTCAGCATAGAGACACGCATGGAGGACTGCAAAAATAAGGCAACGTTTGCTTGTTGTCTCTGCCAGGTGATATGTGAGAATAAGGATGTACTGCTGAAACACATAGCTAAAGATCATCCCGCAGCTAAATTTATCTGTGCATACTGCCTCAACATATTCTCCAAAGAGGACACTTTCAGATATCATGTCTGCAGCAGACCTACAGGCTATATGAGCTTTTTGCCAGACACCCCATTTACCCAGGTACCTGTTGTACCTTTATCTGATCCTGAAAAGCAACGCTCCATCAATCGCAGCAGTCAGAGACTACTTCCCACCCCCATCCTGGGCACTAACTGTAACACAATTAAAATGATCACATTACCTAAGACTTTCGATAAAGTATCCAAGACCCCAATATCTAATCAGTGCAGTCCTCTGTCCTCGACCCCCGCGATGTCAACCAATGCTCACTCTTCACAGCAAATCTTACAATTTCAGAATTATACAAACACCTTTAATCAAGGATCACGCTTGCCTAACATTAAAACAGAGAACGAAAGATTACCTCTAGACTCTTTACCTGAGAGTGAAGCCAACATTTTTACACATCACCCGGGAACTTGGAGAGGAGAGAACAGTGGTTCATCCATATTGTCAAATCAGCATGTGAAGGTTGAGAATGACAATGAGGATGGTCTTGTGGAATGTGGACCTTATGAAGAGGTGGTGGTAGATGGGGAATTTAAGATGACAGTGGATAAAGAAAGTACTAAGAGTGGTACCGAGGCAGACAGTGACTCTTTACCCCCTGGTAATACAGTATACCATGCTGGTGAAGACTTTAGCTCGGACTCGCAATATTCCACAGGTTCCAACAATGATGAATCAATAAAAAAAATATTTCATGCAAATTACAGTATGAATCCGGAGATATTTACATCCACAGCGAAAGTTAATTTTCAGGCTGATTCTTCCATTTGCTGCAATGGCAAATTAGTCAATATGGAGAAACACATGAAGGATTGCAAAAATAATCCCACTTTTGCTTGCTGTCTCTGCCAGATGGTATGTGAGAATGAGGGTTTACTGCTGAAACACACAGCTGAAGATCATCCCTCTGCTATTTTTATCTGTGCATACTGCCTCAACATGTTCTCCAAAGAAGACACTTTCAGAAATCATGTCTGCAGCAGACTTACAGGCTACGCAAGATTTTTGCCAGCCACACCAGTAACTCCAGTACCTGTTGTGCCTTCTGTGTGCCTATCTGATCCTGCAAAGCAACTCTCCACCAAGAGAACTCCACCTTCCGCCCCTATCCTGGGCACTAACTGTACCACAATTAGAATGATCAATTCAACTAAGACTTTCAATAAAGTATCCATGACCCCATTACCTAATCAGAGTGGCCCTCATCTGTCCTTGAACACCTTGACATCAACCAATGCTCACTCTACTCAAATCTCAGAAGTAGTCCTTCCCATAAAACCTGTTGCTACACTTAGTCAAACTGTTGACCAAACTAAGATGGTACTGCTGCAGACGACTGCCCTAACACAGGCCAAGATAGTGAGGGACATTTCTCCTTTGTCCCCAGCTAAGTTGAATCCACAAGGTGTGGCTGTACCACAAAGTCTTTTCAGGCCCCCTTGCCCTCGTGGTGCTTCTGTTGTTTGCCCTAATGTTCCTGTCTGTTCACCCTGTGTTGTGCATCCAACCAATCCTTCCCTGTCCAACCAAACCAGGATGACCCTTAGAATTCCAACACCTTCCAATCCATCTTTTCCAACTAAAGTTTTTGTATCCTTTTCACCCACTGTGAATTTCTCTGCTCCTGTTTTAGTACAAGCCAACAGAAATAAGCCAAGACTGGACCTAAAACAAACACCTGCAGCTAATGTTAGACCTCTTCAGTTACCTGCTAAAGCCCCTTTGGCAACCCCAGTGTCCTGTCCCACCATGGTAAGTACCATCGTCCAAAACAACCAGCCTCAGATTCCTCTGCAGACATCTCCTGTCCAGATTCAGATTCCTACACCAGCCCCACTTGAAATAGTGGCCATGTTTTTGAACCAAAGCAAGGATTTACCTCTGAAGAAGCAATTTCAGCAAAGCTGGCGCTCTAAGACCATCTTTCCCTGTCGGCAGTGTGGTGCTATTTCAAGACAACTCTCGCTCAGGGTACGTCATCGCTATCTACATCAGGGGTCACGGTTGTACAGATGTCAGTGTGGGAAGTCATTTCAACGGCAGCTACATTTGCTGAGGCACCAGGTACAACATGCAGAGTCTGTTCGATTTGTTTGTGCACGGTGTGGAAATACCTTTGATGGGGCACATAAATTGACTTTGCACAAACAAAGGTTACATCGAAAACATAAAACAACAAATGGCAGACAGTATGCCAAGAAAAAATGCACAGCAGCCTTTGACTGTATCTGTGGCCAGGAGTTTGCAAGGCCCTCTGCTCTACTCTGGCATATGCTTAAAAATGCTAAACCCTTAAAACACAAACACAAAATTGACAGTGGCTTAAATTAACCTGTCTCTGCTGTTTGAACATTTGTAAATGTGACCTACTGGAGGTTAATATATTTCTGTATATCAGTGAGATCACTCCTGTTTGTGGCAAAGGAAATTCCTTCAATTGCTCTCTTTGGAGTGACAAAAGAAATAATCACATAGAATTGATATTTTGTGTCTCACTATGTGTGATTCTATTTTTTGTACCTTTATACAATGTTTACATTATGTTCTCATGGTGGTGGGTCTGATAAAGCTGTTTTTGTAGACTTGTGTAGATTTAAAAGAAAAGACAGAGGCTGGAGGTCAAATCCATAGTGGCATAAACAGTGACACTTTAACTCCAAAGATAAAATATACGCTTTTATTTTGTATAAGACTACTATTAACGGGCTATTAGCTCAAGCAGTTGTGGAGATTGCTATAACATAAATCTACATATTGTTGAGATCTAGGTTTGTTTTCTCTCTGTTAACATTTAGGAGATACAGTAGATGCTAATACTTCAGGAATGGGCTCACTAATTGAGTTTTTAGGCAAGCTCTCATTTATTAATAATGACCAAAATGAAAACAACACAATGTTTTCTGTTTGAGTTTTTCATTTCTGTGAATAAAGAACTCTAATAATTCCATTATTGAATTTTGTGTTATACACCAATAATTGATTCTAATCAATTTGTAATAAAAGCAACACACAAATATACAGAAATCCAACTCCTGCTGTGTTTTTGAGGTTTCATATAGTCGGGAAAACATGAGGTTATTAACATGAGATGGCTTTATTAAAATGTGCAAAAATTATCCTGTAAACTCTTATTCATTTTTTTTTTTTTTTTAAATGTTGATTTCACAATACAACATAATACAACAACAAAAAATTAATGATGAACTTATCTTTAGTCCAAAATCAAACAAATGTTCTGGTTTACTTCACTGTGTTTGGTTTTAGATCGTTTGTGAAAAGAAACAGTTAATGATTGGTCAAATAATGAGTCAGGTGCCATTCATTTGTTCCACTAATGGCTTTCATCGTGCCAACATTTTTAAATGTGTGAAGACAGCAGTAAAAGCTGAAATTTTGTTCATGCTCCAGTTAGAAAAAGAAGGTTCTTTCAGTCCGTTCCCATTGCCCTCATGTATTCATTAGGGATTCAGTTTCTTTTGAAAACTTAACTCCAAAGCCAAGCTGCTGCATAATTCATTCTAAATAACATAGGACAACAGCATAGTTCTCAATAGGAATTATTTTTAAACATGTGATGAATATTTTGTTGACCAGGGGGGTATACCTACAAACAACAGAACACAATCAACCTCTTCTCCTGAGAGAACAGACAGCTCTTAAAGAACTTAGAAATACAGGGTCAGGCTACACAGATGTTTCTGTTACATAAACATTCTGAAGACCATAATGCATGAAACCATTTCATGGAATAATTTAGCTCTCCACATGTCGTCATTCAACAGATGCCCTGTGAGGTTAAAGGGCTCATGAAAAGTAATTCCCAGATTTTTTTTGGTGTAGGTGGTACTGCCTGAATTAGGGTCTCTCAAAAATTATAAAATGTAAAGCATAGAACTATAGTCTGGCCTATCCTTAGGGTAACCTCTGGAAAATTTGCCAGAAAGTTGCAGAGACCTTTATTAACCATCTGATGCATGAATGATTAAATCACAAAGAAATGCATATCATAGTGTTTATTTCTAAAAAAAAATAATGTAATAACTCCCAATCTTTTGTTTTCAAAATTATGTATTTAGAGAGATTTGTAGTGGACACTATGCATTTTTTAAAAATAACATAAATCATGATCTCTCCCTGGAAATAAATGGTCAAAGGTCATCATCCATGGTGGTTTGAATGTGAATGTCACACCCTGAATGATCAAAAATAGATGTTAAATATCTGTCACTGTAGTGGACATCATACATCAGAGGGTTAATGTCTCATTCCCAGGTAATATGCGCATTTAAATGTATCTGTTGTTCCATGTTCTTTTGCAACATGTAACATATTGTATCAAAATAGATTAGAGACATAGAGGAAGTGATACATACAATTATAATCTGGCTGCTCAGTATGATTTCTACTTTGAATATCTGAGAGGAACATCTGAACTCTACATTCTTGAGCTTGAAGATAAGTAACTTCCACAATGTCACCAATAAATATGATCTATAGAGGGACAGCTAGTTTGTAATAAAATAAAACAAAAATGTTTCACATCCTTTTTGTAATGTCACAAACTACACAGGGCTGTGTGAACCTGTGTTTTACAAGGAAACTGCATTTGTCCATTAGTGTAACACCAGAAACTCCCTATTATCATAGTTTTGGTATCAAATATGAACAAACTCTATGATAATCCCAAACATTTAAAGCAACCAAAGGTCAAGCCCAAGATTCCCAAGTTCATATCTGCAGCATAAAGGAAATGTTAGCCACATAAACATCACCATCATAAATACACATGCATTGTCCTTGTTCCAGAACTTCTGTTGTAATTATTTTTTGTCACTAACAAACAAGGAGTCCTCTGTGGTTGTTGCTGTAAAAAAATGGTTCATCATAAAATTCCTCCATTTGCTCAGTGCAGCAGATGGCCTGTGCAGTTTTAATTGGACAACACTCAGAGAATGAAGAATAAAGTAGCCTTCATTTTGGATTTCAAAGAGTTGTCACAGGTCACCTGATCAGAGAAAAAGAGTTAGTTAGACTTCACCCCATAAACCTAAAAGCCAAGGATGTAACCAAACATTCAGGATTTACGGGCAAAAAGTCAAATTTAAAAACTGGTCATTGAAAAACCCACATTTATCTACCATTGCTTTAAATATTGGAGGGGATGTATAACCTGTGGTCCAGTCTGCGGTGATGTAGCACCTGGGTGAGTAACTCAGAGGTGGTCTGAAAGGAGCGGCCCAGCTCATCAAGCTTCTGCTCCATGGAGATGATTCTCTGCTCAAGCTCATGATAAGAGCTGTTCCAGTTTGCACTTAAATCACACATGATCATCTGCATCTGTTTGTGGAAAGGGGAAGGGTCCTGGCTTTGTGATGTTGACAAATTTAAAATACAGAATATCCCTTATAATGTAATAGGCTGAATATCTGTATTTCTTGAGTTTAAGGTTAATTATTATTTGTTAGATTTTAGCTAATATTAAGCATATCAGTAACATCAAAAACAGTGTTACAGTGGCTCCAAAGGTATTTGGACACTTAAACCACATTAAAAAGTATGGTGTTCATTGCATTATATAACAAAATATTAAAGTGGCATCTACAAACAAATTATGCTACATTTTCTCAGGACGAACTTCTCTTTTTTTTTTTTTTCTTTTTTTTTTGTTGTTGCCATTTTTCAGTTTTAAACTATTGGTCTTAAGGTAATTTATGAAATAATTTATGAATGAAGTTCACACAGGTGTCCTCGCAGAGTAACAACAGGTGTAATTCATCATATTAGCTATAGACATGAGCTGCAAAGTTTGAAAACCAAGTGTCCAAATACTTCTGTCATATCTGTGAACAGTACATCTATAGTATTATAATTTAAAATCGAACAAATGTATGTTGTATTTTTGTGGGATTTTTTGCTTGAAAAGTGTGCTTGTGCTATATTTATACATAAAAAATAAATATCACCTGTTTTGATATTTTGTAATCTACAACAAAAACATTGTTAAGTGTGGCTTAACTTTTGTACATTTTGGGGGCATGGAATATGATTTGATTTGGGCATAAAAAAAAAAAAAACTAAATAATAAAAAAAAAAGTTTTGAACTGAGCCTGGTTTAATAAAGTTCATGAAATCATTCACATTATACATTTAGCTTAGGTTCATTTGTCTTTCTTTATTTTTAGATGAGATCTAGTCTCAGTGTGCAACACTGGAATCAACTATGTCTAGGTCTCTTTAGGCCTTTTTTTATGTGTGCACAGCCATGATTATGGCAATATCATACCTAAAATGCTCTGGATTATGTGAGTTTCACAGAAAATGTATATCACAACACCTAGTAATAAATAATGTAGGCCAGTCTAATGCACTGAATAATAGTATAATTACACATTTTCCCTCTTTATTAGGGCAAACCACAGATTTAGACAGCAGTGATGTATGTTTGACTCACCTTTGAGAGATCCACCATCTCACTGGCATAGTCCCTTAGCTTTCTTTGCTTCAGCCGCAGGTGACGAAATCTAGTCAGAGAGATTATGGGAGATAGTTAATTACAGTCAGCATGGTGATTCATCACATCGTCTGATACAACAGTTTTTAAGGAACGCTAGACAGCTCCGTTGCTCTGTGTTGAAACTGTCAGTCCTCTTTAAAATTCATGATTTTCTGATTACTCTGTGACTGCTAGTAATGACAGTTCTCAACAGTACATCAATCTCTTGACATTTCTTAATGCAGAGGTTTTGCTGCAGGCCTACTTTTAGAGTTCTCTAAAAAACACTTTTTCCCAAAAAAAGCAACACGGAAACCAGTTATTGTAGGGGAACCATCAGTAACTGCTGAAGCATGCAAAAATGACCAGTATCCGCGTGTCATGTAGACTGAGAGCAAAAAGGGAACAGACCAAAACACATAAACCAGAATGACCTCCTAAATCTTTGACAGTCTGCTCCCTGACGTGCTGGCAGCATTAGGCATGAGGCCGCTGGCCAATTTTCAATAATTGTACAAAAATTGGCTTTGATAAGATGCTTGACGTATGCATACAAGCATGTTTTTTTTTTTATATAGTAAAAAATTATGATTGGATTTTATGATGTGCAACAAGATGAAAAAGGATCAATTAATCTTTACAGAGATGCTAAAACATTGGCAAACACACAGATCATGTCATCTTTTTCTAGTGTGAATCTCTGCATGCATGATGTGTAATAACTGAATGCACACTGTCAGGGTAATGGATTACTCACACACGGATGGCCTCCAGCAGACATCTCTGATGATGGCGATGCTCACCACTGTTGTCCTTCGCTTGAGTGGTGCGGTGTAGTAGCCAGCATTCTCTAAGCACATTGGCTGCCGCATGCCGGATCTGAGGCACAGAGAATATGATTAATAATTCACCTATTCATCAAACTGCTCGATGATACTTTATTGACAGTCTGCCATTCTTTCAGTAAACTTTGTATGTGGGTAGCTGACACAAAATAGTTTTGGAATGTTGATGTACTGCGATGTGACATGCTATACTCCATCTAAAACTATTTTAAACAGCATTTTGCAGTTTTTCTTTTTGAAGCAAAACCTAACCTAACCTAATCTTTTTGCATTCAGCTTTTATGACCTCATATTAACTGAAGGACTACATGGAATAGTTAAACTTTTTAAAACTTCATTTAGAGGACCATTTAAAGTGGTGAAAAACTGAAAAATGGTGAAAAAAAGGAAATGGTGGCCAGTTACAGGACCTAAGATATACGTACACTTTCCAATATGTATTCATATACTTTATAACCTAAAATATGAATGTAGGTAAAAAGGAAGTCCATGAACATGTTATGTCTCTTCAAGACTCGTACACTAGTCCTTTGCATCACACGAGCAAAGCTCTATCAGTTGAGCTACCGCACAATTTTATTGCAGTCAAGCAAGCTTGTAAATGTAGCTAGTTATGTAATGTAAATATTAAAAAATGTAATGCCTAACAATGCATGCGCTATTGTAAAAGTGTTTTAATGTCAGAAGATAGCCTTGTGTAGGGAACAGGGCGAAAAGCAAGTGTTAATGAACTGATAAACCTGTGGGTTGTGCGAAAGTGACTAAAAGCTATTGTTGTTGTAGCGCTCCTTTTGTTGTTGCAGTTTCCTTTCACCAGGAAACTGCTGCAATACATACAACAAAGGCATGTAAAAATAATTTTGCAAAAATGTAGGTATAGTAACGTGAGTCTATGAGACTATGGTTGCTACTATTGTATGTTTACAGTGCTGAAAAAAGTAATGCTATGAAAGGAAAATGGTGTGGTGGAAGGCCTTGATGAGAATAAAAATGGAAAGATAGAAACCGAAGGACTTGTAAAAGTTATTTTGCAGATGAGAATAGCCATCATTAACTATGTGGACTGCAGATGTTCAAGGGCTTTCCTTTTTATCACACATTTCTCTACTTTCTTTGATTCTATTATTGTCTCAGTGTCTTCCTGCTGAAGACCTGGGTTGCTCATAATAATGTCACAAGCTCCTTGGAATTTGTGTGTTTGTGGTTATTAATAGAGTGTCCAAGAGGGCCTGTGTGCAGATGTCTTCCTATCATCAGGGTAAATCATTGTAGGATCTAACAAGTAGGATCTGTGGCATGCAAGCAAACACACACACACACACACACACTCACACACACACACACACACATACATGTTGGTGCAGCTATCATTATGAGGACTCTCCATAGACATAAGATTTTTATACTGTACGAACTATAGATTCTATCCCCTAACCTTAACCCTAAACCTAACCCTCACAAAAAACTTTCTGCATTTTTACATTTTCAATAAAACATTGTTTAGTATGTTTTTTAAGTGATCTGAATTATATGGACACTAGAAATGTCCTCATAAACCACATTTATAGCATAATACCCTTGTAATTACCAGTTTGTAACCTAAAAAAAAGTCCTCGTAAACCACTTAAACCCACCCACACATACACACACACACAAGTACAAACGCAACGATGCACCCTGTGACAGGATATGGCTTTTGCCAATCTGAAAGCACAGGGATCCAGATCTACATAATTATGTTATGAACTTGTTTTCAGTATTTTCAGTGTTGAAAACAATCAAATGTAACCACAGTGATACTTAAAGGGATAGTTCACTCAAAACTCAAAATTCTTTCATCATTTACACATCCTCATGTTATTCAAAACACACATGACTTTCTTCCGTGGAACACTAAGGAGATATTAGGCAGAATGTTAGCCTCAGTCACCATTTATTTTCAATGCATTTTTTCCCCACAAAATAAAAGTGACCAAAATCAAACCAAAGCAAAATGCACCGTTGTGTGTTGCTGAGCAACGCAAAGACTGACAGCCTGCCTTAAACGCCATGTACAAAGACAAGCAGAACAATACAAACAGTTAAGTGTTCCAGTGCTGTTATACAAAATACAAGCACTGCTGGAACATCGCTTGTCCAATCAGCTTAGAGAATCGGAACTAACTGTTATGTAATGTTTAAGAAACACCTGTCAACAGAAACTTGCCTACTCAAAGCAGCCTGATTCCCTCTCACTCCATTTCCATTCGTGGAAACTTTTACATCTTTACATTTATTTTGGTGCCTCTCCTCCTTCCCTCTGATAAGCAAACAGATGGATCCTGCTAGAGGAGTCTGTAAAGAGGAGGCGAGAAGCAGCTTTCCTGGTTCAGGTAAGGATTTATTTTTCTCTTTGCAATATTGAACTTAAATCAGACACACCGCTTCATTAAAATAAAACTCTCATCATCACAAAACTCTTGCTTCCTCTTCGGCTCTGTGGTGCCCAGACTCTCTCTCCTTTCTACTTGCGGTGTGGCTCTATTTATCTGCACTCCCTGTGCTTACTGAAATTAGAGACAGGTGTTAGACATAATTTAGCTCAGGTGTAAGCGCCCTTACCGCTTTCTCTTTCTCCGGAGAGATGCTTGACCACGCCCCCGCTGCCACATATCCCCACCGCCCGACTCAGGCCGGGGCGGCATCCGGCCTGCCTACCACTCCCCCCCATTCCTGGAAAGGAAGTCGGCGACAGCCATCTGCGCCCCCGGTCTGTGGACCACCTTGAACTTAAACGGCTGAAGAGCCAGGTACCAACGGGTGATCCGGGCATTAGTATCTTTCATGCGGTGGAGCCACTGGAGTGGGGCGTGATCCGAGCAGAGGGTGAAGGCCCGCCCCAGCAGGTAGTATCGGAGAGTGAGGACCGCCCACTTGACCGCGACACTCCTTTTCCACGGTCCTGTACTTAGTTTCCTTTAACGAGTGCTTACGGCTAATGTACAGCACCGGGTGCTCCTCCCCCCCCCACCACCTGTGAGAGTACGGCCCCCAGCCCTCTGTCTGAAGCATCTGTCTGTAAAACAAAAGGGAGAGAGAAGTCAGGTGAATGTAAAAGCGGCCCCCCCCAAAGTGCAGCTTTAACTTGCGTGAACGTCCGCTGACACTGCTCCGTCCACTGGACCGGATCTGGAGCTCCCTTTTTAGTGATATCAGTCAGCGGGCTGGTGACGTCCGAATAATTAGGTACGAACCTTCTATAATAGCCAGCCAGCCCCAGGAACTGTCTCACCCCCTTTTTGGTCTTGGGTCTCGGGCAGGTCGCAATCGCCGCTGTCTTGTCAATTTGGGGACGCACCTGCCCGTGGCCCAAGTGGAACCCCAGATACCGTACCTCCACACGTCCAATCGCGCACTTCTTCGGGTTTGCTGTGTGTCCCGCTCGGTGCAGCGATCTCAGAACCGCCCTCAGATGTTGCATATGCCGCTGCCAATCATTGCTATAAATGATGATGTCATCTAAATAGGCAGCGGCGTAAGCTGAATGCGGTCTGAGGATTCGGTCCATGAGACGCTGAAACGTAGCCGGGGCTCCAAACAAACCGAACGGAAGTGTCACAAATTGGTGTAATCCGAACGGTGTGGAGAAGGCGGTTTTCTCACGGGAAATTGGTGTCAAGGGGATCTGCCAATAACCCTTCGTCAAATCCAATGTTGAATAAAAACGAGCAGTGCCCAACCGATCGAGCAACTCATCAACGCGAGGTATTGGATATGCATCAAATTTATATATCCACACAGAACCATACAGACCCGTCGCTCTTAGGCACTAGAACAACTGGGCTGGACCAATCACTGTGGGATTCTTCTATTACCCCCATATCAAGCATTGCATCTAATTTTCTTCTTGTGTTCGGGTAATCAATAGGGGCAGCTACGTACCATGACCCCCGGCTCGGTCTCGATGTGGTGATGGATGAGGTTTGTATGTCCCGGTAGAGGGGAGAACACATCTGCAAACTCCTGTTGCAACCTAGCAACCTCCACGAGTTGGCTCGGTGAGAGGTGGTCTCCGCAAATGACTGGGGTGAACTGTTTATGTTTTGAACTCACCTCCGGTCCGAGCTCCGCATTCTCGGGAACTACCGTAGCCAATGTCACGGGAACTGCCTCCCTCCACAATTTCAGGAGATTGAGGTGGTATATTTGACGTGCGTCCCCTCTATCGGTTCGTTTAACCTCATAATCGAGATCTCTCACTCGTCGTGTGACCTCAAAGGGTCCTTGCCACTTGGTGAGTAATTTAGAGCTCGATGTGGGAAGCAATACAAGCACTTTATCTCCTGGTGCAAATTCCCTTAGCTGAGTTCCCCTGTCATACAGTCGGCGCTGTTGTTCTTGAGCTTGGAGCAAATTCTACTGTGTTAGCTGTCCCAAAGTGTGGAGTTTTGCTCTAAGATAAAGAACGTACTGAATTTCATTCTTACTGTTTGAAGGTCCCTCCTCCCAGGCTTCTCGCAATACATCAAGCACGCCGCGTGGGCGTCGCCCATACAGCAGCTCGAATGGAGAGAAGCCAGTGGAGGCTTGCGGGACCTCTCGTACTGCAAATAACAGGGGGTCGAGCCATTTATCCCAATTTTTAGCATCGTCGTAAAACGAACTTACGAATCATGTTTTTGAGGGTTTTATTAAATTGTTCCACCAGGCCATCCGTTTGAGGATGGTATACACTGGTGTGAATCGATTTAATATTTAACAACTCGTACAGTTCGCGTAGTGTCTGTGACATAAATGTTGTGCCCTGATCGGTGAGGATTTCTTTCAGAATCCCCACCCAGGAGATTATTTTGAAGAGTGCCTCCGCAACACTGCGTGCTGAGATGTTGCGAAGAGGCACGGCTTCCGGATATCGCGTTGCATAGTCCACTAGGACCAATACAAAGCGATGTCCGCGTGCTGACCATTCTAATGGCCCGACGAGGTCCATTCCAATTCTCTCAAAGGGGACCTCGATCAAAGGGAGAGGGCGCAATGGTGCTTTTGGGGTGGCCGGTGGGTTAACCAGTTGGCATTCGCGGCATGCCGCACACCACCTGCGGACATCGCCGCCAATGCCCGGCCAATAGAAATGGGCTATTAGACGGTTCAGTGTTTTCCTTTCTCCTAGGTGACCCGCCATGGGATTATAATGAGCCGCCTGGAATACCATTTCCCGACGGCTCCTTGCAATCAAGAGTTGGGTTGTATCCTCTTTGGTCCGAGTGTCCTGTGTCACTCTATACAACCGCTCATTTATAATTGCAAAATAAGGGTATGAGAGGGCGATATCCAGCTGGAGTCGTTGACCATTGATGACTCTCACTTGGTCAAAGGCGTGTTTGAGGGTTTCGTCTTGCGACTGCTCCAAAGGGAAATCCCCGTCAGGGAATTCCCTGAGAAGGGGAGGGGCTGCAGCCTCTCCCTCTCTCTCGTCTTTATGACGTGGAGCTGTCGAGGATGGCCCCGGCTCCGCCTCCCCTGCCAGAGCATCGCACATCACACATCTCCCTATTTTCGTACAGGACCCATCCGCGCAAATTCCCTTTAATAAAACTCTAAAATCAGGCCAATCAGTTCCCAAAATCAGCGGATGGGTGAGGCGGGAACTAACCACGGCCTCCACTCTATGCTTTTTCCCCCGAAATTTAATCGTCAGGGTCACCACCGGATACTAGTGAATATCCCTGTGTACACATTTCACCTTCACCGTTTTAGTTGTGACCAATGCCTCGGGTTGAACCAGGCGTTGGTGGATAGTGGTTTGATTACACCCTGTGTCCACCAACGCCTGGTGAGTATCCCCCTTGACACTTACCGGTATCCGGTACACTCCGGCCCGGTCGGGGGCAGCCTGTGGGAGGTCAGAGACCCGCACCACCGTCCCCAGCTCCATCAGAGGGCACTGATCTCAGAAGTGGCTCGGGTCTCCGCACCTCCAGCAGGCCGGCCCAGGCGCTACGCCTGCACTTGCATCCCCGAGGGGGAGGGCGGCGGGGCATTGGGATAGGGGTAGGTGTCGCCTCCCACACCCGGGAACTGATCTCAGGGGCTGAAGTCCTCCTCGTCTGCATGGGGCAGGAACGGGACCTGGAGAGAGAGCAGAATGAGAGGAGAGAGGGGAGGGGGAAGAAACAGAGGGAGGAGAAAAAACGTAGGAGGGCTCTTCCGCCCTGGGGATCGTCGCCATGTGGTCCTCCGCAAGCCGGACAGCTTCCTCCAACGACGCGGGCCGGTGGCACTGGACCCACTCCGCCGTCCCTTTTGGCAGTCGATGTGTGAATTGCTCCAGTACCACCTGGTCGATAACTCCATCGACGTCGTGGTCCCCCGCTAGCAGCCATCTTCGGCAGGCGTCACGGAGCCGCTGGGCGAAGGCAAACGGGCGGTCGGAGCTCTCCAACTTCAAGCTCTGGAAGAGTTGACGACTTTCCTCCGGAGTGCGACCAACCCGTTGCAAGATGGCTCTCTTTAAATCTCCATAGGCCAGGAGGCTCATCGCTGGTAGTTGTTGAGCCGCGAGCTGGGCTTCCCCGGACAATAGTGGGATCAGTCGGGCCGCCCATTGGCCGAGCGGCCAACCCCAGATCTCGGCGGTCCGCTCAAACAAATCCAGGAAGGCCTCGGGGTCGTCCGCCACCCCATTTTCTGTAAAGCTGGCGGGGGTAACGGCGTGG
Source organism: Myxocyprinus asiaticus (assembly GCF_019703515.2). Classification (NCBI taxonomy): domain Eukaryota; kingdom Metazoa; phylum Chordata; class Actinopteri; order Cypriniformes; family Catostomidae; genus Myxocyprinus; species Myxocyprinus asiaticus. The sequence continues at coordinate 24,578,133 of NC_059358.1, read as the reverse complement.
GAGCGTCCGGGGTCGCTGCTGAGGACGCCTCCTGGCTGAGGAGGCTCCGGATCGTGTGCCGGTCCTCGGCTTGAGCGTGCAGGAGCTCGACAAACCGGCGATCTTGGTCTTGTCGGAGCTCAAGCAGTGTCTGTTGGTGGCTCTGATGTAGGCTGGCGAGGGCTTGGAGGATCTCCGCCAACTGGGAGGACTCTATGGGACGACTTCCATCCATTTTCAACCCAAACTTCAATTCCCGGGTATCGGCACCAGTGTAAAGAGGAGGCGAGAAGCAGCTTTCCTGGTTCAGGTAAGGATTTATTTTTCTCTTTGCAATACTGAACTTAAATCAGACACACCACTTCATTAAAATAAAACTCTCGTCATCACAAAACTCTTGCTTCCTGTTCGGCTCTGTGGTGCCCAGACTCTCTCTCCTTTCTACTTGCGGTGTGGCTCTATTTATCCGCACTCCCTATGCTTACTGAAATTAGAGACAGGTGTTAGACATAATTTAGCTCAGGTGTAAGCGCCCTTACCGCTTTCTCTCTCTCCGGAGAGATGCTTGACCACGCCCCCGCTGCCACAGAGTCTAACACAGTTCAAAGCACCTCCCCGCTGGTCTCAGCATCTAGACCCGCCACCTTCTCAAAACATTCTCTACTCCACTGTTTTGTAATGCACACGCTAACACTCACAGGACTCATACACATCAGAGCATCTTATTTCCTGTCTGCTCTACCAACTTCTCATGGACTGACACACGTTCTTTTCCTGACAGGGACCTGATTGTTTCCTCCCTTTGACGCCTTTTGTTGGCTATTAAGAGCTTAGCTGCTGTCTCTGCTTGGCCAACCTAAGCATTTTCCCACACTGTGCCACTGTTTGGAATTCCTTTTTTAAGGAAAAAATAATATTATAAAAAGCCTCTGAAATCATAACACGCGTGCAGTGTGGAAAATAATGCTGCTTCCACCCATGTCTTTTCATCCTCTGGGTCACTACTTCACATGTGAAACGGATAGATTTTATTATGAAGTATAGTTAAGCATTGCCAAATGACTAAACTGAGTCTGATTATCATTAACTCATCTTTTTATTACTACCAAATCGGCAATAAGGAAATAACACACAGATGTAACTTATGAACGTACACACAATAAAGAGCTGAAAGAGAGAGAGGTCTTCATTTTACACTGGGCCTAGGAAGTGTTTGAATGCATAAAAGTTATAAAACAAAATATCAATATAAGTGGCATGTATTTTAAAGAAATACACTTTTCAATCAAAACATTTAAAAAAGAACTTTGTTAGGATCCAAATTATAAAAAATAAATAAATAATAGAGATTAAGACAAAATTATTTAGTATAGAATAAGTATTCCATTAGTGGAACATGTCCATAGTTAATGTGATGAGCAGGGGCGGCACTAAGGGTGGACTTACCGGGCTTATGCACCGGATGTTTCAGGAAAAGCCCAGAATGTTTTTATAACCTTGTACTGATCACAGAGTTTTCATGCATGCAGTACATTAAAATCCTTTAGAGCAACTATTGTGCTCGCTGTGCATCAAACAGTGTCTCCTTTAACGTTCATTCACTCCTGAAAATAACCCCCGCTGTAAAGCGACAACTATAGATTTCATCATTGTATTATTTAAATTTTTGTGCCATTTATACACATTTTTTCATCATTGTATTATTTAAATTTTTGTGCCACTATTTGTGAGGGAGAAAAGCTAGTGGAGTTTCTGACTGGCCCTTGTGCAGCCGCAGTCTTCCCAAGAAAACACACACACACACAAAGCGATTATATGAACACTCCGTTTCTGTTTCCGTGATATTGGCGTGTGTTTTGCATAGCCTATAACAAGATTTCACTTGATCTGATCTGGATGCGCAATGTTATGTGTGTGTATGTGTTTGTGTATAATAAGAATAGATAATCTAAAATGTAATATGTGCTTAACAAATGGGTAAGCTTTACTTATAGATAATCTTTATTTATTTATGAATTTATTTATTCTTACAAAAATAGCATCTAATAATTCAGTGGTTGGAAAGAAGTTGGTATTCACTGTCAACATAATGTGAAAGAGGAATGGACTGACATTTAAACATATTTTAAAGTGTATCCCGTGTATAATGATGTATACATGGATGTTTCTGGGCTAAGCCCCGGATGTCCACTGACCCTAGAACTGCCCCTGTGATTTGCTACACCTGTGGTTACTCTGCTTAGACACTTGTTTGCACTTAAGGGGAACTGACTTTATACATCTACAAAAAATCCCCTTGGAACCAGCTGGTGAAAAGTCATCGCAAAAATGGCTTGAAAAGTGAAGTTAGCTCTGAGAAAAACTTAAAGGGACAGTTAAAGAAATAAAAATTCTCTCATCATTTACTCACCCTTATGCCATCCCAGATGTGACTTTCTTTCTTCTGCTGAACACAAACAAATATTTTTAGAAGAATATTTCAGCTCTGTGGATCCTCACAAAGCAAGTGAATGGGTACCTAAATTTTAAAGCTTCAAACCACACATAAAGGCAGCATAAAAGTAATCCATAAGACTCCGGTGGTTAAATCGATATCTTAAGAAGTGATATGATAGGTGTGGGTGAGAAACAGATCAATATTTAAGTCCTTTTTCACCATAAATTCTCCCTGCCCGTGTTGATATGCACAAAGAATGCAAATTGCTATAAACAAAAGAAGAATGTGAAAGTGGAGAATAATAGTATAAAAAGACTTAACTATTGATCTGTTTCTCACCAACGCTCATCATATTGCTTCAAAAGATATAGATTTAGCTACTGGAGTAATATTGAATACTTTTATGCTGCTTTTTTGTGCTTTTGGAGCACATAAAAGCAGCCAAAAAATGGGTACCAAAAAAAATAATGTTGGTACCCATTCACTTCCATTGTGAGGAACTACAGAGCTGAAATATTCTTCTAAAAAGAAAGTCATACACATCTGGGATGGCATGCGGGTGAGTAAAAGATTAGAGATTTTTCATTTTTGGGTGAATTATTACTTTAAGCATAATTTTCAGATGTCACTTGATTTTATGTTTAGTTAACAATTAAATTATATGCATACTTTTCTAAGTGTGACTTAAGTGTCCAAAAACTTTTTGGGCAATTGCATATCCAATACTCAAAAAAAAAAAAAAAAAAAAAAAAAAAAATAGGTTTTATATTTTGGTCTGTGTGCTCACTCTCTTGGATATCTGGATGTCCATCATGAAGAAGTGCACATGTTTCTCCCCTTTGTTGAGAGCCAGCTTCTTAGTCATGACAGCTACCAACATAGCAGTGCATGCCACACCCTGACAACAAACATACAGACATAAGCATGGTTACCATCTGTCACATTATCCCAAACATCTACTCAGGCATAAACTATTCAGAGTTAACAATATTCAGACAGTACACAGAATTCCGTGCTGAGAAAGATACACTAATTCTTTTTAAAACAAGTACACTTTGAGACCACTTACCCACATTCATTTGTTTCATGTTTAAAATGTAGACATCTCTCCAATAAATACATTAATGAATGAATGAATGAATGAATTAATTAATTAATTAATAAGAAGTAGCCCAAGATAACAGATTTTTTTCAAATGTTTACAAAAACGTGTAACAAAAATCCAAAGCAAAAGTGCTTATCACTTACATATCAATGAGGCACATTTTAGCGTAATCAGTGTAATGGCAACAGTTCATTTACCTGAGCTCCTTTATTTGTTGCATTTAAGGAAAAAAGATTGAGAGATTAAGAAAGGAGACAGAGAAATTTAGCATTTAGCATTGTTGTGGATGAAAGAACAGTAAGCAAGCAGTGCTTTATTCAGTTCACTTTAGAGTGGCTTCTATGACATCACTTCTCGATGGTAGAGAAGTCTAAAAGTGCTGAAAACACCAACGTAAAGCATGTTATTTTTCCCAAAGTTTTCCTAAATTATTCACAGCAGTAGGGGAAGCTGGTGAATTGTAATTACAGAACTCACCTTAGTCAATCATCTTAGTGAGCCAGAATCAGTAAATTCAATGGACAAAAACTTTTTTTTAAGCAGGGTTTCTCCATTAATGCTCTTTTATCCTGCTGGCAGACAGTGTGAATTCCTGTGTTATAATCTAATATATCTAGATACTATCTTTTGAACATTCCCCACCCCATTAGGAGAAGTTGATTCCTGGAACAGATGCAAAAGAATAGGTGGCACATGGTAAAAAGTGGTAAACTGTAATTGTTACGTACCTAAAGGAGCCATTTATACCTGATCTAACCCTTAGAATTAGATTTGTTGGTGTAACATAATGTAGTCAGGTTGATGTTAAATCATATTTTTCACTTGAATTAAACCAGTTAATTTATGTTACCATATTTTTAGTTTAACTTTTTTTTTTTTATTATTGTAGACATGCAAGACAAACATATAGACACACTTTCATTCGTTCACTTGATGGATAACAGCAGAGCATAATGGAAGCTGATCCTGATATTGGAAAGCATATGATTTGGGTCATTTTTCACCAGTGGAGAGGGTTGTTAGGTGGACACCAGGGATGTTGAATACTATCGTTGAATGATGTACAGGTTAGAAGGCTATCCCTCACTTATGAACATGCAGTATACTGTTCCAACTGGATTAAGGAACTTTTTTCTGGTTTTCCAAGTCTTAGGCACAGGTTGGCACGCCGTCCTGATCTAGTGGTGCCAAATGCTATAAACTGCCTAAAAATGGCAATGGTGGAAAGTTTTCCCTAAAAAAAGGAGAAAGCTTATAAAAACACAGAGCGAGGGAGAGACAGAGGAGTGAAGGATTATTTTCCACTGTGTCAGGGAGGTGTCTGGGTTTGGCTTGAGCCCCATGATCCTGTCGTGTGAGCCCCATGCTCCTATCCTGCCGGCTTATCTGCTCTGATCGGAAAAGAGGGATGGAGAGAAGAGATGGGTGGACAGTGCAGAGCACAAGCAGCTGTCTGAGTCACAATGAGACTGAAAACCCAACCCTCACAAACATACAGAAAACAAGCTACACAGATGTTCATTGACACACATATCATGTCACTACAAACATGCTTTCACTTTTGCAGATTCAATTAGATTTTCAGTTTCTAATTTATTTACTGCATTTACAGTTCCTTAAAATAACCTTGAATTATTTTTAAATAAAAGGTTTACGCTTCTGAAATGTATCTCACCCTTCATCTAGAACCCAGTGTTATAATAATAATAAAATAATAATAATTTTTAAAAAAATACCTCAGCCAGCCTTCTGTCAAAACACAAGCAGGTACCACCCACGTAATTAAAAACTACAATGTGACATTCACATGAAATACTAATATTTTTACGTTTCTGGATCAAGCTTCCTGTTTTGATATGAAACAAATTTGTATCCACTATATTTTCAATCATACCGAAATTATCTTGTTCGGATGTAACCAAAGTACTTGGTTTACAGACAAAACAATCTGTGTATCACATTGCTTAATCCTTCCCTCCCTACTTTACTTACTGAACTCTGCACTCAGATACACCCAGACACATACACACACAAACCCTGAGTTTCAAAATATCAATATTCGTAGGGTTCACATTTAAAGCTTTACGTAAACATTTAAATAATATTTCAGATTTGAATATAAATATCAATCAATATTTAAAGGGTGAAAAACTAATTTTCTCTCAGGTATGTGGCACCTGTTAGATATTTGTTAAAATACAATTCCTTCCTTCCTGAAATCACCTCTCAAAACCACCTATAGAGAACATGTTGATGAACTGTGTGATTGGACAATTACACGTTGCCTGTATGAGTGGGGACAACAGTAGTTCCTCAATATAAATAAATAAAATAAGTAAACACAGTTTACCCCAATCTCTGTAAGATGTCACAGACCATAGTTCCATATCATAGACCTTATTCACGCTAGCACCATCTTTGATTTTTAATGTGAATGACACAAGGCTGTGAGGGATAGACTTACTGTCTCTTCAGTGGGTAGTACTGCAATTTAAAGTGTTTTTGGATCGTTCCGTGGACAAAACATTGATAAAATATCTGTCCAAGAACATTCCGTATACAAAAAACTCCAGACAACATGAGTTGTGGAAAATCAGATGGGATCTAGGAGCGTTATACAGCTTTACACCATTCGTGCTATTGAAGAGACTGTAAGTCTATCCCTCACAGCCTCATTGTCATTTCCATTCAAAATCAAAGATGGCGCTAGTGTGAATAAGGTTTTTATCACCCTTTAGCAACAAAATGTTCAAAAACAAATGAAGAAGCAGAAGCTCTCATATAGACACCAGGAACCCATGCTCTTATTTTATTACATTTTCACTACTATGTCCAGTTAGAGAAGCTGGACAGGTAAATTAATACACAAGTAGCTTGTCTCAAGGTCATAACAAAATGCTAACTATTTTATTGCTTTACAAAATCAAAGTTATGGGGCTCAAAGAAACATTGTAATGTTTTAGTCTGAAAAATAACAAATGCCACACTTTCCATACTAAAAAAATAGCACTATTCCAAGAAAAGAGACCTATTTTACTATTAAAAGTTTTTATGTTAATAAATAAATGATTAATACAACTTTTTTAATAGTTCAAATCACCCTTTTGTAAAATCAGCACCAATAGACCTATATAGCTGCACACACAAAAAACGTGTAGTTAATGTTATATTTACCATGACGCCTGTGAAGAGACATACCACCTTGCCACAGCTAGTACAAGGGGACACATCTCCATAGCCCACTGTAAGGAAGGTGATGGCGATGAGCCACAATGCTGTGTCCATACCGCCTGTCTCCACCTGTTCCTGCCTATAGGTGGAGACAGAGAGTAACTGGTGCTGGTTAACTCTACGAAGGAATAATGAATACTTTGCAAAAACACATGATAATTATAAAATATTAAATCACCTGATGAAGCTCTTACAAAGACTTTAAATGAAAACCTAAAAAATTTGATGCAGAAGATAATGGCGTTAATAAACGACACAATGAGAGTATTGATTATCTACGCCCTGACAAAAATAGTTCCAAGCAAACTGGAATGTATGGTTCTAAATTTAAAAGTCAGTAATGAGTTGGCAAGTGATGAAGAGCAATTTGTCTGTTCCTGAAATAAATCTATTCATAACAAATTTATGACTAGAAGTCAAATTGACCATCAACATCAGAGATTGAATGACTGAATAGCACTTGATTAACTGTTTCTAATGAGTCAAGCAAAAAACATAATAAGAACTGTTGCATGAGTGTATGTGCACATACTACGTGCAGCTACATGTTTGTGAGTCTCTCTCTATGGCTACATTCACACAATAGCAGAATACAGATGTCAGTCCATCGGAGTGCTAAATATGGTTCTGTTCACGCACAGTTTGGTTATGAAAAGAGAATGACAAACGCATTCTAAAACATTCACATTTTCGGTTTCAGTTGATATGTGCTGTATGAATCTCACAGTAGTCGACATCATGTTGGTGAAATATAAGAAATTCACATATCTTTTTATGTATTGCATTACGTTTGTGCTTTATGGATTATTATTCTTTGCCATCAATCATCAATGTTAGGGATGGAAATTCTCTCTCAGGTTGTAAAAAAAAGGCAAAATAGAGTGAGGGACAAAACTCCTTTACACTCAAAAATTTAAATCCTATTTTTAAGGTTTATGCATTTAAATTTCATAACAAAATTCCATCAAATTGAATTGTGTAATGATTAACAAAATTAAATGAATTAAACATTAATATTTAGTTTTTTTTAATTATTATTTTATGAAAGATTACTCAATTCAATTTGATGGAATTTTGAAATTGAAATGCATAGATCGTAAAAAAAAAAAAAAAAACGATAGACTTCGGTTACCTGTTCATACGGATATTATCTGATCCAATTCTGTTTGCTGCTGTATTTACCAGGCAATTTACAGTGCATCCGGAAAGTATTCACAGCGCTTCACTTTTTCCACATTTTGTTATGTTACAGCCTTATTCCAAAATGGATTAAATTCATTATTTTCCTCAAAATTCTACAAACAATACCCCATAATGACAACGTGAAAGAAGTTTGTTTGAAATCTTTGCAAATGTATTAAAAAAAAAAAAAAAAAAAAAAATCACATGTAAATAAGGATTCACAGCCTTTGCCATGACACTCAAAATTGAGCTCAGGTGCATCCTGTTTCCACTGATCATCCTTGAGATGTTTCTACAACTTGATTGGAATCCACCTGTGGTAAATTCAGTTGATTGGACATGATTTGGAAAGGCACACACCTGTCTATATAAGGTCCCACAGTTAACAGTGCATGTCTGAGCACAAACCGAGCCATAAAGTCCAAGGAATTGTCTGTAGACCTCCGAGACAGGATTGTATCGAGGCACAGATCTGGGGAAGGGTACAGAAAAATTTCTGCAGCATTGAAGGTCCCAATGAGCACAGTGGCCTCCATCATCCGTAAATGGAAGAAGTTTGGAACCACCAGGACTCTTCCTAGAGCTGGCTGCCTGGCCAAAGTGAGCGATTGGGGGAGAAGGGCCTTAGTCAGGGAGGTGACCAAGAACCCGATGGTCACTCTGACAGAGCTCCAGCGTTTCTCTGTGGAGAGAGGAGAACCTTCCAGAAGAACAACCATCTCTGCAGCACTCCACCAATCAGGCCTGTATGGTAGAGTGGCCAGACGGAAGCCACTCCTCAGTAAAAGGCACATGACATCCCGCCTGGAGTTTGCCAAAAGGCACCTGAAGGACTCTCAGACCATGAGAAACAAAGATTGAACTCTTTGGCCTGAATGGCAAGTGTTATGTCTGTAGGAAACCAGGCACCACTCATCACCTGGCCAATACCATCTCTACAGTGAAGCATGGTGGTGGCGGCATCATGCTGTGGGGATGTTTTTCAGTGGCAGGAACTGGGAGACTAGTCAGGATCGAGGGAAAGATGAATGCAGCAATATACAGAGACATCCTTGATGAAAACCTGCTCCAGAGTGCTCTGGACCTCAGACTGGGGTGAAGGTTCATCTTCTAACAGGACAACGACCCTAAGCACACAGCCAAGATAACAAAGGAGTGGCTACGGGACAACTCTGTGAATGTCCTTGAGTGGCCCAGCCAGAGCCCAGACTTGAACCCGATTGAACATCTCTGGAGAGATCTGAAAATGGCTGTGCACCGACGTTCCCCATCCAACCTGATGGAGCTTGAGAGGTCCTGCAAAGAAGAATGGGAGAAACTGCCTAAAAATACGTGTGCCAAGCTTGTAGCATCATACTCAAAAAGACTTGAGGCTGTAATTGGTGCCAAAGGTGCTTCAACAAAGTATTGAGCAAAGGCTGTGAATACTTATGTACATGTGATTTTATTTATTTTTTTAAATAAATTTGCAAAGATTTCAAACAAACTCCTTTCACGTTGACATTATGGAGTATTGTTTGTAGAATTTTGGGGAAAATAATGAATTTAATCCATTTTGGAATAAGGCCGTAACATAACAAAATGTGGAAAAAGTGAAGCGCTGTGAATACTTTCCGGATGCACTGTAAGTCACACCTGTTAGTATGGTTGTAAATCCCAAACATGGACAGTGTGAACGTAGCCTATGTGTGCATATGCATTTACAGTATAAAAAATAAGTGCATTATTGTGTTTTGCACCTTTCGCACAGTCGAAGCATCCAAGCTGCTGAGAGCCAGAAGAACATGATGAAGACCAGTAGGGTGCGGGCCGGATACTGGTTCATTAACACCTTGAGCACGAAGCGGAAGGTGAAATTTATATTGTTGAGGGAGCCGATGCTTCTATAAGAGGCACTGAGGAGCACTTTGCTGTGTAACAGGACAGCTCTGTGCACCAGATACAGCCTCAGGAACATCAGTGCCGACAGCAGCAACTCCACATCTAGCATGACTTCTTTGTGGCTGGAGGACAAGCAGAGGGGAGCAGAGGAATTTCCCTCTGATTTCCCCCCTAACCTGTTCCCCATATCGGGCCTCAGGTAGGTGGCCACAGGATGGATAGCACACACAATGAGCTCTAGGGAGATGCCAAGCACCCGGTTACTGGTCATGGCGATGCGCCAGTCCACCTGGTTGTGGTCAATGATGAAAAGCTTAAAGAAAGGAAAGAAAAACAGAGGCAGGGTGTGTATCAACAAGAGAATCACTTGATTGATCTCAAAAGGAAGCAATGATTAACAAAGTATGGCAGAGATGAGAGAGTGAGCAAGACATCCTTGATTCACTAGAAGAACAGAGCCAAAATAAACACAGCGCTGCCTTCCCTGATAGGACGTCCAGCTGTAAACTGTGTTGGTTAGGAAGAACAAGTGTGTCAGTGAAACTTTTCAAAACCATAAATCACAAATTAACGCCTCATTTATTATATGGCAAAAAAAACAACAAAAAAAACACACAAAAAAATCTTTAACATGACTAAGAGCAGAAAAAGAGTAACACTATATTAATGAACAGATGGGCAATATGGTTCATGTTTCAGGTCATTTTCGAAAAGTACATATTTCCATATTTCTGTTTTTGAAATTGTTACCTACATTTTCCTGATGTGCATGTATGCTACACCTACTGTACCTGCTATCCAGTTCTAGCTGGATAGAACTGGATAGTGGATTTTTATAAATAGGGTTAAGACAAAGTTAGATTATATTGTCACTTTAAGAAAGGGGTTCCTTTTTGCATTGTGGGTTGTTGGCAGGGTAGGAATTTTACCAGCCACTCAGATGCTTTACCAGCAATTTTTCACTATACATATGTGTATATAATTCAAAAAACAATGAAAGCACTAAATCCTGAGGGCTGTAATATCAGGGTTTTTCAGATTTGCGTCCTCTTGAAAAGAAAATTAACTTTGTGTTCACAATGTACATTATAAGCAAATCACTCCCTTCCCTTTCTGAGATGGTCTGAGTTTATTTTAAGCTTGCATACAGGTTAAAATTCTTGCAACCTGCTTTATGACCACTGAAATGTATGAAGAGTACTGTGTACAGGAGCAACATAATGCCACTAAAGATCTGAGAAGATATCCTTCGGCAATATACGTACATGTCTGCTTTAATTTTTGTCTGTTCTTTGAGAACTAATCGAAATGTGTTATTAAAACAACATGTCTTCTCAAAGGTCAATCCAAGTTTGCCCAGTGACTGGTAGATAAGGTAAACCTCCTGCAATTAGCTGGAGGTATGTCTTAATTTCCCATCATGGTTATAAGGCAAGAGGGTGTGGGTTTGCAGAAAGGGTGTAATATGGTAAATATGTATATTGATATTAATATTAATATTATTTCAGTAATACTAATATATGCTGCATCATGCACAGATCCATAAATCATGCTCACATTGTTTAGTACAGTGTTTATTAACTAGTGGACCAGGGCCAACTAAGGGGCCTCAGAAAAGTTTCAAGGGGTCTGTGAGATGAATAAAAATGATTGAAAGTAAGCCATTTTAAAATAGTCTAACTTAAAGGAATATTCTGGGTTCAATACAAATTAAGCTCAATCGACAGTGTTTGTGTCATCATGTTGATTACCACAAAAATTATAATTTTTTGTCCTGCCTTTTCTTTAAAAAAGCAAAGTGAGGCACTTACAATGGAAGTGAATGGGGCCAGTCTATTAATGTTAAAATAATCACTGTTTCAAAAGTATAGCCACAAGACGTAAACAATAAGGGTAAACAACTTGATTTTGGTATTATAAAACCACTTACCTTTTCTATGAAGTTATATCCAATTTTACAACTTCGTTGCCATGATGCATAAGAGGCGGTGACACTAGGCTTTGAGCACGCAAATTTGTTTCGGACAATTCAACGAACCCAGATACGATGTCATGCATGAAGGCATTTAGTATAAGTAAATAATACATCACAAATAACAAATAATATTTATTTAAAAATATTAAAATATATTGCAACAATAAAACACATAGCTTTAAAATTTGTATTCTTTGTATTGAGCCAAGAGGTCAGGGTGTGACGTTTCGATCATCTATTAGTCACGTGTCCTCTTGTCATATGAATTCACGGTTCAGAGTTCGCCAAGCTTGAACTTTGGTATGCAGTGTCGTACGAAATTTGGATGGGAGTGAATGGAGCACGAAGTGCAGTGTGACTGCCCCATAATGACAAACACTAAAACCTTAAAACGACTGTAAAAACTACGATTTTAACAACTTTACAGTTCAAATAATACTGTACATTTTTAACAGAAGCATTAATGTAAACGCTTTTATAAAATTCTAAACTTCAGAGTTCTGCCCTTAAACCATCCAAAAATTGGCCCCATTCACTTGTAACCTCAACTTTTGCTTTTTTAATAGAAAAGCAGGGATAAATTGAAATTATTTTTTGTAGTAATCAGCATGCCACAAATGTTGTACATTGAGCTTAACTTGCATTGAACACTGAATATTCCTTTACTTAAATACTACAGATCAGTTTCTGAAACTTATAAAATCACAAAATTAATTGTGATTATTTTAATCTATTGACACTCTTAGTTTCCAGGGGAGGGGGCCTTCAAATATTGTCTTGGACAATGGAGGGCCTTGGTGTCAAAAAGGTTGAGAACCACTGGTTTAGTGTACTGATAATGAAATCTACACACAACATGTGGTTGCATGATTTCCTGCTCTGATAGGAATCACAACTGAAACTCTCAGTTCTCAATGATTACTCTGGAAAGTCCATTTTTAAAACTGTCAAAAGCCTTAATCTGAACAAATGTTAAAAAAAGAACTTTAAAGCGGTCATGACATTGCCTTTTGTATTTCAATATGTTCCTTGAGGATCATTTATGATATTAGTAAAGTTTTTGCACACATGTACACACACACACAAAAAACAAAAGAAAACAAACAAACAAACAGTCATATATTTGTAAAACATGATCATTTTCCACCCTCATTCTGACCCTCTGTCAGAAACACTCGGTTTTGGTGCTGCTTCTCCTTTTAAGACTTGACAGTAAACACCCACTCTTGTGATTGGCTCTCTGCTCTTAACAGACATTCAATCTCTCTATTCACCACTACTGGGCAGGGCTACAGAAGTGATAAGGTAGTTGTTTATGTGTTGTTGTGGAGGTGGCCAGATGCAAATATCTATGACAGTGTGACATCACAATGAGGAGTAAAATAGAGAACGAGTCATTTTGGCAGCTTGGTTTCAACAAATGCTCTTTTTGCAGTGAGAAGGACATTTTGATTTCTGAAACTTACAGTATGTTTTTATAGTACAATAAGCTATTCTATGGTAAAAGTGTTTTACCCTTGAATAAGCGGCTCTACTCTATAATGAGGATGGTGGAGCTCAGAGTGGGCGCTGAAAGGGTGCATTATAAGTCCCATGGGAATAAAGTGTATGGTTTGTTTTGGGCACATAGGATGGGGGTTGAGGTGAACTGAGGGAGAAGCGAGATTGTGTAAAAGAAGATGATGTCTTGGCAGACTAGCCTGATGGAGACATGTGCTGAGGTACTTAGGACTAGCAGGGTGCTCCTGGCCAAATGTCCTAGTTTCCCCAAGTATACAAGATGAAGTATACCAAATTTCACATAGACAACTATGAGAAGTGTGCCAGGCTTTTTCTTCTATCATCCTGTAATATACAGTACTGTGCAAAAGTTTTAGGCACTTGTGAAAAATGTTGTATAGTGAGGATGTCTTCAAAAATAATGACATAAATAGTTTTCATTTATCACTTAATGTCATACAAAGTCCAGTAAACATAAAAAAGCTAAATCAATATTTGGTGTGACCACCTTTGCCTTTAAAACAGCACCAATTCTCCTAGGTACACCTGGACACAGTTTTTCTTGGTTGTTGGCAGATAGGATGTTCCAAGCTTTTTGGAGAATTCACCACAGTTCTTCTATCTATTTAGTCTCAATTGCTTCTGTCTCATGATGTAATCTCAGACAGACACAATGTTCAGTGGGGGGCTTTGTGGGGGCCATGACATCTGTTGCAGGGCTCACTGTTCTTCTATTCTTTTCTATTTGCAAAAGTAATATTTGGGAGTCTAACATTTATATTTCCTATTGACACACCAAAGCTGAAGATATAAATAACTATCTTAAGTGCCTAAGACTTTTGCACAGAACTGTATATATATATATATATATATATATATATATATATATATATATATATATATATATATATACATTTTAATTTCTTAATCTTTTTCTCCTTCATTGTTCTGTTCCTTTTCTTATCTGCCTTCATTAAAGGAATAGCATGCACACACACACACACACACACACAAAAAATCTATTATTATTTATTCACCCATATCTTATTCCAACCCTGAATTTAAAAAAAAAATATTCTGTGAAAAACAAAAAGAAATGTTGAGCAGTATGTTATTCTCAGTCACCACTGAAAGTGCTTACTTTGAAAGTAAATAGTGACTGAGGTTGTCATTCTGCCTAACATATCTTTTAGTGTTCCACAAAGTAAAGAAAGTCATAAAGGTTTAAGAAATTAACATGAACATGAGTAAATAATGACAGAATTTTCATTTTTGGGTGAGTTACAAGAACATTTGTCTTGTGATTTCACTCTGAACTAGTAAAGTATAGTGTGTTTTCAGGCTTTTGCCAAGCATTCAAAAGCCACAACCTGCTCCTAACACTTAAAGCTTCTTATCTCTATGCTGCACTTGCAGAACCCACTGCTTTGAAACTTTCTGAATCTAACATTCTTAAAAAGCATTAAATTGGTCAGGTTTCTCTATTTGGTCTCCATTACTCTTCTTCTTATGCAAATCTGTTTTTGGGCCTTTGGGAAGAGGAGTTTGTCTTCAATGCTGTTATTAATCCTTTCCATAATAAGATAAAGTGGACCAGATATATTGATGACATTTGCATGATTTTTGAAGGAAGTGAAACCGAATCACGACATTTTCATTCTTTTTTTAATTCTACAAATAGCAATATCAAATTGAGCCTTGAATATAGGTCAGAAAAAAATTAAAAACTTTTTCGATTTAACCATTCATAAAGACCTCACTCTTTAGAAAAAGCACAGATCGTAATACCATTCTACCTGCAAAGAGTTTTCACCCAAAACATCTAAAGGACAATATACCTCTAGGACAATTTCAAAGACTTAGACACATATGTGATCAAGATCAGGACTTCGAACATCACACCACAAATATGGCAGATCACTTTAGGAACAGAGGATAACAGAAAAAAAGTGGTTTATTTGGCTTTAAATAAAGTGCCGTACCTATCACAAGATGATCTACTTAAAAAGAAACCCAGGAGAAAACCTCTACTCACCCATATTTTGTTACTGAATATAGTACTGCCTCACAACATATTAAACGGATAATCAACAAGAACTGGGGAATTATCCAAAGTGATCCAAATCTACGTGAATTGTTCCAAGAGCTTCCAATTGTGAGCTATAAAAAGCTCCAACTATTAAAGACAGAGTTGTGAGAAGTTATTTAACTGCAATTAAAAAAACGACATGGTTGGACAGACAAATACATGGAACGTTTAAATGTGGACATTGTAACCATTGTGAGAATGTTACACAGACAGTCTTTTGTGGATGTCTTTACTAACAAAACTTTTACCATTAGATCTTTCATCAATTGTAAGAGTACATATGTTGTTTACAGGCTTGAATGTCCCTGTCATTGTTTTATGTGGGCCAAACTAAGCGTAGATTGCTGTGGGATCATAAAAAATGCAATCCATATAGGAAACAAAGATTACCCTATGGCAGTGCATTATGCATCTGTACACAACTCTAACTCCTCCACATTAAAAATTATTGGTTTGGAAACAGTAAGGGAACCTATCAGTAAGGGAGATAGATTACAGAGACTTTTACAACAAGAGGCCTTTTCGATTTTTCATTTAAAAGCCACTACTTTCTCTGGCTTGAATGAGGAACTAGATTTGACTGTAAGAATATTCCTCTCCCCTTAATTAATATCCAAATCGTTACAGAGCGTTTTGAGTGTGGGATAGCGATGTATTAGGTCTTTGATATAATGTTGGTCCTCTATACAAAGTTTGTATGTGCTGGCCTGCATGAATATGGGGATATATACATGAAAACAGGTGTTTATATATATATATATATATATATATATATATATATATATATATATATATATATAAACTTGCATGCAACAGAATAACATTTTTATACATTTTCTTATATACTTAGTATTTTATTGGGGAGGCTGTGATATTTAATTAGGCATTTCCCCTTTAAGATTTTGGATTTCCTCAGCCCCATTGACCAGTTGATTGTATTTACACCTGTGACCCATTTGGTCCTGACACACTCTGAGGAAGGCTGTTTGCCGAAATGCATCAGTGTGCAGTCACTGTTTTTTAACAGTTTCTAATGTCCTGATGTGACTAGCCAAATGACAATAAAGGCTTTTAAAATTTTCTACCAGAAGGAGTGCCTTGGACTATTTCCCTGAATTCCTATTATTCTTCTTACTTTATCAATTACTCTTGCTTAACGCTAAGTGGCATACACCACTGTTAGGAACTGCAGAGTCAAATTGCAATATAATAGCACATTATGCCACATTGCAGAGTTAATGACTAAAGAAGTTAAGTTATGGGTTAGGCCAGGGGCCTTCTTTTTATACAGTATATGGGCTTACACTATCTGATCCTGTACTGTCTGAAATCTGTATCTTTTAGCAAGTACTGTATTTAATGTCTATGTGAACTCATACCCCCTCTTTCTCAACAAACAGCACAGTGTGACAAGGAGGAGGGTATGGCTAGGCTGTAAGGAGTGGCGCCTAGCGCTGAGTTACCCCAGTCAGCCGGGAGGGGGATAAAGAGGAGCCGGAGAGAGTGAGATACATGCAGCCATCTAACGTGGCATTGGGCCGGTAAAGCCAACAGTGTGAGAGACACTTGGAGCTGTGTGTGTGTGTGCTGGGGATCGTGTGCTGGAAAGCACTCATGTTGTGTCTACGTGAAACTGTCTGTCATTAAAGTCTTGCGTGAATTGTTCACCCGGCTCCCGCTTCCTCCTTGATAGGGAAGGCAGAGAGCTGCCACAATAACATTTAATTACATTTCTGTCAAATAAGCATGGGACTGCAACAGAAAAAACTACAAGAAACAAACACTTTAACATTTTAGGAGTAATGTCTTCAGATGTTAAGGAAAATCACAGGGATCTAAGAGAAGACAATTCAACAGAAATACACTCACTCTGATGTCTTTATAATGGAAGGCAATGATGAGGATGAGCAGACACCCAGTGGAGAAGCTAATGAGGCCATTTATGGAGAGGGCATGTATGGATCCCTAGGGAGAAAAGACATGAGAGCTAATTATATAATAAAAATGTACCATTAGGTACACAAATTCTAGAATTCAGAAAGAATTTCCAGAAATTAAAGAATAATACTTGACTACTACGTCACATAAATGTTCAATAGGTTACATATTAAAGCCTAAGGTTTTGCAGTGATTTCCTGTGTTTACTCATTACATATGGTTTAAATAAGATGGGACAGGTGCTTCTTTTTGAAATATGTGCAATGCAGTCAGCAATGGAACAGATTTAGAATCTTATTTTGTGTGCTTTTGTACCAGCAGGAAGATTCTCGGTTGGCAAGAATGAGGTTTGTTTTGCTCACTCCAAACACCATGCTACCTGTATGTCGAGGATAACGCTTGAAAATCGGCATCATGCTTGTATGCCATTAGAGGTCAAAACTCAAATCCATTATTCAAACAGGCGCTAACTATGTGCTAAATGATGTGGAAAGATGCAATGTGACCTTAGGTAGTTTGAGCAACACACAGGGGAGGGAGACAAAAAGTGGAAAAACTTGCATAAATAGCCACTTTTCCTGCATAACCTGGTTTCCAGGAGAATGGTAAGCTTAAATAAACTATCATGCCTGGAAGTTTGGGGCTGTTCAGTGTCATACAAATTCATTCTTTCTCCATATAAAACAAAATATATCAGTTAACTTAAGGGTAAATATGCACATTAAAGCTAATTTGTTTGTAAAAGTTTCAGAACTCCCCTAGATGCAAATGCAACAAATGTAATTGTGGCTGCATTTTGTCCTACTTGACTGCCTTGAAGGAACTTGTATAATTATTGCCCCACTCCCAAATTTACATCAACAAATAAAGATGCTTAATGTGTCTCTAGCCCATGGTTACATCAAACTACATTGGTATGCACATTCAAGAATGCTTTTTAGAAAATGTCATTAGGCCTTGTTCCTTCTCTAATATGAGTAAGTTTGGCCTCATTTATAAGAATTACACAATAGAGGAATTGAACATTTCCTCCTCTTGCATAAATTATATTAATGTAAGAAGAAGATAGTACCACAGTTCAATACACCAGATTTATTTTTTGTCAGCTTTCCAAGCATTTTTGGTAAAACCTCTCAGGCAGAAGGCAACCCATAGCCTAAACCAAGAGGTACTAAGAGAACCCTACCACTATTGTGTTATTGAGCAAGGAAGTTAACACCAGGTTAGTCTGAGGGGCCTGTCCCTACACTTAATGTTGTACTCATTAAGTTTCCTTAGAAGAAAAGCATGTGCTAAATGACAAATAACCATTAATTTTTAAATAACCAGATTGGTTTAATAAGGCCAGGTGCATTATTGGACTAGAAACTTCCATTGCATACTGTAGGTTATATCCTCAATAAAAGAATTCAAAGTCAAAAGCTTGTATTTTTTATTTTATTTTATTTATTTTTTAAATCTGCTCAATCTTAAATGCAAAGAGTACAACCACATTTAGCTAATACACAATTGTCATGGTGATTAGTGTCTATATAAAAAAATAAAAAATAAAATAAAATTCTACTGTGATATTGAATTTTGAAAATGTTCCCTTGTTGATTTGACAGTGTAAATGCAGTATTAAATTAAAAAATGTTTGTTTTTGGAGGGTAATTCATGATTTCATTGTGTGTTTATGTAGATGTCCGAGTGTAACATTCTGGCACACTGAAAACAGGAAGAGATGGAGAAGAAGTAGCTGAAGTGTGAACCCAAATGCAACCCAACTGCAGTTTATTTACAGTGCTTGTAACGGAACATGAAACCAAAACAAACATAAATAACTTGACCTGACTAGACTAGACATGGAAACATAGTTACAACCAACAATACTCGACCAGGGACTAATGCAAACAAGAGGGCTAAAATACACTGACAAGGAAAACGCATGACAAAGACAACCAATGACAAGATTAAAGTAATAACAAAATAACAAGACTGCTAAACAGGAACCAATAACAGAACAAAACTGATAACAAGTTAAAGACAATAAACCAATGAGAACAAGACACATGAACATGAGGGAAACAGGATATCACAAGACTAGACAAGGAAAATACAGAACTACAAACAAAAAGTCTTAAGTACACCTAGCATCCTCTAGTGGCTGCTAGGGCAAATGTCCCAATTGTAACATAGCCCCCCCCTATAAGGATCGACTCCTGGTGCTCCTAAACATAACACCAAAACAGAAAATGTTTTCATAGAACCAGGACATCATGGAACCGGCAATCCAAGAAAGCACAGGGGAAATGAGAGGGCAAAATGAACCAGGCGGCCAAGGCGGAGCGAATGGGGAGTCCGAAGACTGACGTGAACCAGGAGACCAAGCAGGCCAGGGCAGATCAGGCGGACGGTCAGCAGACCAGGGAGACCAGGGCAGAGCCAGTGGCCAGAGAAGTGGTTCCATGAAGGGAGCGGGGTCCGGAGGTTTGGGAGGTGGTTCCAGGAAAGGAACGGGATCCGGTGGCCTGGGAGGCAGCTCCAGGAAGGGAACTGGAGGAGGATCAGGACACCAGGACTGAACTGGCAGAGGGTCAGGAGGCGGAGCCACAGGAAGCGGAGGCACTGAAGGTAGGGACTCAGAGGGAAGAGCTACCAGGGATGGAGGCTCAGCAGATAGAGCTGGAGGTAGAGCGGGCAGAGCCACTGGAGGATCAGGAATTTGAGTCTCAGGGGGCGTAGCGGCCAGAGCCGCTGGAGTCTCAGGTGCGGGCGGAGCCTTGATAGGCTCGGAGGCCAGAGCAGCTGGGAACTCAGACAGCAAGGCACTCAGGGGGCCATTGAATGGGCAGAGCCATGGAAGACTCGTTGACAGCCTCGGGGAACTGGACAGACTTGTCGACAGCCTCCGGGAACTGGACAGGCTTGTCGAGAACCATGTGTTCAGGAGTGCTGGCAGTGACTGGGAAACGGCCTTCATGGCTGTGGGCACTGGCAGCGACTGGGGAGCAGGAGCCATTCTCCTCTTCCGGACTGCTGGGGGCACTGCTGTGGGAATAGCCTCAGTGGCCGAGGATGCTGGCTCTGGGATGGGCGAGGTTTCAGAAATTGGCTCGTTGACTTTGGCGGCCATGACGGGAACCCAGGCTTGGCGGCCATGACGCATGAGAACAAGACACATGAACATGAGGGAAACAGGATATCACAAGACTAAACAAGGAAAACACAGAACTACAAATTAAAAGTCTTAAATACACCTAGCGTCCTCTAGTGGCCGCTAGGGCAAATGTCCCAAGTGTAACAGCGAGAGTGCCTGCAATACTTCAAAGAATGTGTGTGTGGGGGGGGGCAAAAGTAAAGGCTAAAGTTTGTTTTTCCCACTCCAATCACCACGGTAAGTGGAGAGGATAACACATGAAAATCAGCATATTGTGTCCCATTAGAGGTCAACACTCAAATCCATTATTCAAACAGGCGTTAATTATGCACTAAATGGTGTGGAAAGATGCAATATGACCATAGGCAGTCTGAGAAAGGTGGGTGGGGGGAAGTGAGACAAAATGTGGAAAAACTTGCATAAATAGCTGCTTTTCCTGTATAATCTGGTTTCCAGGAAAATGGTAGGCTTAAACACACCATAACGTTGGCAGAAGTAGGCTTTGCTTTTGGATGCACAAAATTATTTTTCTAAATTTGGAAGTGTGAATCATTATGACATAAAATAATTGCAGGACATATTAGAGAGTTGTACTAAAATAGCAAATCTAGAAAACTAATTGATAGTATGTGCAAACACTAATTAGCTGCCAGTCAGGGCTTGGAAAAAGAAAATAGGACATTTGTTCATATGCAGCTAAATAAAATCTGACCAATTAAAACTGCCTAGCTAACTCATATTAACTATTTTAGAGGCTAAGAATATAATATCAAGTTAATCTCACTTTTTTGTTTAATGCATTCTTAAATAAAAAGATGTATTGTAATAGAAATGGACAGTAAATAGAGTAATGGACAGTAATGGAGAGTAAATAAGTTCTAAAGGTCCAAATGTAGAAGCTGTGCATTTTTATTATTGTTTCATGAATAATAATTTTACACTTTATTGGATACCAGTAAATATGTAACTATACAGTATATTGAAAATATGAGTGTATATTTTCTTTTTTACTTGTAATTTATGTTCGATGACAGTCTTCGTGATGTCTGTCAGTGGCATTATGATTATTCTTTTATATAATTATATAATATTAAAGTAATGAGTTAATGTTTTTAAATCTTCAGGCATGTATCACTCTGTGTTCCATAAAACTATGCATGTTAAAAAACAAAGCATCATGTCTGAAACACTGAACCAATCTATGAAACTTGCTCTCCATCTACATATAAAGATTTTGAACAATAATATTGTAATGTGTATTCAAATCAGTTAGTTTTTTCATAGGTTTATCAGAATGCAGTCAGAGAGAGTTAGACCAATAAAAAAGAACATTACAACTTAAAGAAACATCATGTTTATTTTACATTACAAGATACAGTGGTCTTCCCATATACACTGTAAACCCTAGTGTTGCTATTACTGGAAAAATCAAGTCTTAATTAAACATAACATGAAATGTCAAGTTTGGGGCTCATAACTCAAATATAAACTGTATGTTCCTTGAACTCATTTTTCTTGAAAATCCATAGACTTAAGATTTTAAGTATTAATAACTCAAACGATTGAGTACACAAATTAGGCTATAAGGAATACCATAATGCCTTGAGCTTAGATTATTTAATTTAATTATTTTTCCTTGGTCAAAGGGAATTTATAGGGACATTTAAATAATTGTAATTAAGAGTTCACAGAGGTTTTAGCTCTTTTGAAGTATTATTTACATTGTTTTGTTGCAAATAGTTGTTTCGTGTGATGTCACCATTGGGGTGATCTGTGTCCCCTTTGGTAAAGTTGTACCCTGTTAATGCTATCCCAGGTCTCCGAGTACATGTGCAACTGAAGTACAGGTGTCAATGCATTTCCGTGGAGAAAAAAGTTTATTTAATGATTGATTTAGAATAAAATATAATCTATTATGAGAATAGACTGTAAGAAAGTTGTGTAAATATAAACAACAAATTTGCAAATTTGAGTGAACCTGCTTCAAACTCATGATTTTCAAAATATCATTAAGAGATGTTGACCTGTTTACTGCAAAGTTACTAAATGTTAAAATAATTCTTATCAAGATATTAACTGAGTCACCCGTGAGGTTTCATAATTAACTTGAATTAAATTGTGATTATTCCAAGCACTTTTATAGCCTTAATAAAATAATTTCTTTATTTGTGTAAAGGACTGG
This sequence comes from Myxocyprinus asiaticus, assembly GCF_019703515.2. NCBI lineage: Eukaryota > Metazoa > Chordata > Actinopteri > Cypriniformes > Catostomidae > Myxocyprinus > Myxocyprinus asiaticus. The sequence continues at coordinate 24,555,495 of NC_059358.1, read as the reverse complement.
CTGTTGATAATTCTCTTTAATTTTGGGTGATAGCCTATCACTTTATTAAAACATAATTTGGCCCTCCAAATTTCAAAGCTCATTCTCCATCCATCAGTTTCACCACTGAGTGTCTCAGGCGCACTACCAGTACCTGGATTTCAATGGAATGTTATGAACTGTTGATCTACTTACTGGTTGGTATACTATTGGGCACAGCTCAGCATGTAATATCATCAGCAGAATCCCTAATAACGCGGTTCCCAGTGCCCACGTGCAGAGGCGCTTCTTGTCTTCCAAAAGGAACTTTCTTTCACGCAGTCTGTAAAGATTTCCCCCCTCTATCGGGCTGAGTCTCTTCCCCGACAGCGACACTGTTATCTCCGTAGTTTCCCCGTTGTGGTTGACAAGCCCGTCACAGTTTCTGCCGTCGACCTTGGAGTTGAAGTGCGAGAGACGAGCAGTCATCTCCATCGCGCGCTCTTGTCTCCAGTCCACGCAGACCTCAGTCCCCTTGTCCTCCATCCTGCCCTTCCCCACCTCCGACCGAAATTTCTCCCCGGCCGGTAGAAGGCATTGCACGTCGAGGTCAAGCAGTATTCCGAGCTGTCCTGTTTTTCGAAGCGCAGCGAGCAGAGTGAAGAATCAAACGCGCGCCTCTACCTGAGATCTACCACGCACACTATTATTGCGCGCCTCAAGTTTTGACTGTCGCACTCTTGGGTTGACGCTCCGAAACTGTTCAGTATGCGGTAGCGCTCTCTTACGTATGCTAAAGAAAAAATGCAGTGGATGGACTTCTTTTTTAGAAGTGCTGCCACCTGATAAAATGGAATGTCAAATACATTTATTCTTCATTTGCTTCCATTGTGTTGTTTCCTTCAGAAAACTAAAGCTCACACATTAGATAAAGTTTTCTAAAACAGTTACATTACAATTTACATTGAAACGAACGATTATAATGGGGGCTACAGCATACAGTGAAGTTACGAGCAAATCCCTACATTTTCAAGTGTTATATATACTGTATGTTTTTATTAGCATACTTGCACTCACAGCACCATCTACGACATGCTGTACAGTCCCTAAAGCTTGTCGATATGGGCACCTCTAGTGGGAGATGCGTTTATTGCAAGACATAGAAATGCTCAACCAATACTACACTGCCAACTGCAGCGGCATAGACCTTGTTCTGTGACAGTCCTGGTTTTCATTCCCGTCAAACATCTACTATGGCGCTACAGTGGATAAGGTCTATTCATCGTCCACGGTGAACCTGTGATAAAACCATAATGATCAATTTTCTTTTTAAAAGCTGTTATCTAATTTAGAAAATTTAATCTTGGAAGTCCCCATTGGAAAATCACATATTCTTAAAGGTGCACTTGGTTATTTTGTTTTATTTATTATTATTTTTTGATATGTCATCTTGGAATTACACTGACACCTAGGGGCCTGGATGCAGTATCATTCAAACAATAGGTTTCCGTTAAATATGCTCTTTGTCAGGTGTATTCTGTTGATTCATGTCTTTTATTTTGAAATTCTAGTTCCTGTTTCATGTCATGTGTCCCTGTTTCCCTAGTCATGTGATTTCTGTTTTCCCTCCATGTTCATGTGTCATGTTTTCATTGGTTTATTGTTTAATTATCTTGTTATCAGTTCTGTTTGTTCATTGGTTTATGTTCTCCCATCTCTTGAATTTAAGCCCTCATGTTTGCATTGTCTATTTGTGGAGTATTGAATGTTATCGTATGTGTTTGTCAAGCCATGGTCAAGCCATGGTCAAGCCATGGTCAAGCCATGGTCAAGCCATGGCCAAGTCAAGCCAAGTCAAGCCAAGCCAAGTCAAGTCAAGTCAAGTCTAGTCTGGGTATAGTCAAGTTTCGTGTTATGATTGCTTCATGTTTGTAGTCAGGGTTAATGGTTTTCACAGTCTCTAAATAAACTGCACTTGGGTTCTTCATCTTCACGTCCTTGTCATCATTGTCAGCAGTTCCAGCCAACAATGTTACACTCTTTTAGAAAATCGCTATTCACAGCAGCTATGAATAATTTAATACATGAGTGAAAGCGTCCAATAACAGGGTGATTACTGTGATCCTAACATGGCAGCCCCCATGAAGAGACCATCCCCATGTAGAATAAATCAGCTTTTATAAGATAACTGATATGACTGGAGTCTTCATCTCATGTCATCACATTTAAATAAATATGTCTCAAAGTTGCAGTTAATTTTTTAGAAGTAAATCTTTTTTAATGAGTGAAAAAAATACTGAGTGCATCTTTAAACTGTCACATCCTTGATGAACTTTGGAGACACAGAACTCAAGAATGGTAAGCAAGGATAAACTGTACAAGCATGGCCAGAGGGTTTGTTGCTGTCCCTTCCTTGTTTATATGCCTCTTCTTCAAACCCAATGAACTAAAGCTGAATCTATTTCTATGCTCAAACACTTGTCTGTCTTCCTGGAGGAATGACGTTATGACCTTGGGCCATGTGACGCACTGCCTCTATGTGGATCCTTCCGCCAGGGCATCCTGTAACACAGAACATACAACAACCAAACTGTTTTCATAATCATACTGTACCTTCTCAGTAAATGTTTTCTCAAACTCATTCTATATTAATAATATCAAGCTTTATAGGTAGTTTCCACTAGGGATCAACCGATATGATTTTTCTCAGGGCTGATACTGGTAACGATTATTGGTTATCAAGGAGACCGATAACCAATATTTGGGGCCGATATCAATTTTAGATTAAATTTTAGTGTCAAAATTTACACTAAAACAAACTCCAAAACAAAACGTCCTTTAAATGCCTATGAACATATGTTTAATTAAATGCAGCAAAACAAAACATTTAAATATTATCTTTTGAAAAATACTGGAAAACCACATACAGTATCAACATTATTTTTTCAAAAATAAAGTGGAGGGAGCTCCTCACAGCATTTTTTTTAACTGAAACTTTAAATATATAAAAAATAATGAAGTAATCAGCTCATAATAAAAAGTAATTTATTGTGATAACAGACGAGAATAATGTTACTGGAGTAGATACTCTTCATGTAGCTTGCTGGCTAGCCCGTTTAGTCAAGTGCAAAAAATGGCAACGGAATTTTATTCACAATGGAGGTGAAATATTTAACGCTGGAAAAGTTGACATTACGTTTGCTAAACCTCCTAACGTTGGTTAGCTAGCTACCACTATCAATACCATCAGAGTACTCTGTTAATCAGTCCTTATCTCTGCCGCCCATCTATTTTGCTGCACACTGTATTTTTCTGTTACAGTCTACTGTCATTTAAATAACTGCGTCTGCAGCTCTACTATGTGCAGGGTTGGGAGGGTTACTTTTGAAACGTATTCCACTACAGATTACAGAATACATGCTGTAAAATGTAATTTGTAATGTATTCCGTTAGATTACTCAAGGTCAGTAATGTATTCTAAATACTTTGAAATACTTCTTCAGCACTGGTAGATTTTTTCACTTGTTTTGACTATAAAAACTCTGCCAGTACAGTAAGACAAAATAAACATATTAAAAATACATTCTCTGAAAAACCTAAATATATTATGCAGTGTTGTAAAGATAAATCTAATTTATATTTTTACAGGAAAACAATACAAAAATTATTATCAAGAATACGATTTTTACCCTAATATCAAAGGTCTTACTAGAATAAAAGAAATTATGATCCAACGTGAATTTTCTTGATAAAAAAATATGATCGTGCCTGGTAACATGTGCATGTAAAATGGCTAGAAATAGCATTTTAGCTTAGCGTAAAGCTGACAATTTACACAAGGTTTATTTCTATTTCTTCTGCTCCAAACTTACTTCAAACTTACTTCTCTGTCTGCTCGTAAGAATGTAACACATCATAAGAAAATGTTTCACCGCTGTTCAAATGCACTTTGGATCGCATCATTTATATGTATAAATGTTTTCCATCTGAAAGGACTAAATATTAAATGAAACAAATGACAATAAAATGCAAAGTAATCTCTTCAGTAATCAGAATACTTTTTGACTGTAACTGTATTATATTGCCAGTGATTTAAATTGTAACTGTAGTGGAATACAGTTACTTATATTTTGTATTTTAAATATGTATTCCCGTTTCATGTATTCTGTTACTCCCCAACCCTGACTATGTGGCGCCTCATGTCCTGGGCCGGGGGAGAGAGGCAACGTGTGCGGAGCACGAAATGGCATTAATAAAGCGTGTTTGTTGCCAGAGAAAAATATTAAAATATATAGCGCTGAAAGTGCTATCTATCCCCCAGAGCGCTTGCTGTGTACACAGCTCTGTTGTCTTGTCACGCTGCTAACCTAAAGTGTAGAAATGGTGAGATGGGGCAACCGTTGTCATGATGTCTCGTGGTCTGCTAATTGGTGACTGCTGGCATAGAGTATTGTGATGTTTATTGCAACTTCAGTATCTCCATTCTTACCTTTGAAAACAGCTTATTCTATCAGTGACTCATCTTTCTCTTGCTACTTAGCTATTTCCCACCTTTCCCCCATGAATACGGAGTACAGTGTTGATTGGCCATTTACTTGTGACATATAACCAATCCGATAATATTGTGGGTGCGACATTGAGCCAGATTACAAGCAGTAACCTTTCAGAGAGAGGCAGTCACTGGCGGTGGCATCAGAGCCAATGGAGCGCATTTTAAAATGTATCGCAATCAGATCAGACAAAATAACGATTCTGATAATTAGAAAAATTATGAATATCGGATCCGATTATTGGCCGTCGACCCCTAGTTTCCACCATGTATCTGACCTACAGTAAATTTAGAGAGGTTAGATGGTATTAAGAGGTTATAGAGGTCCTATAACATTTAACCTCCACAGACATCCAAACTCCAAATTGTTCTACCAGTCCATCAAGAGTACCTTTACTGAAAAAAGTAGTAACTTGCAATTGTTACATGAAGGATCTATTACTACTTGATTTAACCCATAAAAATTACTTCAGTGTTGGTGTAACCTAATTTGTCATGTTAATGTATTCAGATTAAATAACATTATTGTATTGTATAAAATCAGTTTATTTATATGTTAAACAATAATTTTTGTTCCTAAGGCATTTATTATTATTTTTATTTTTTTTTACAGATTTGCTTTATGCAAAGTTCCAACAAGAGTTCCAGGGGGAGCTGAGTTTGTTAATTTTAAGTTTATGGATAGAAGAATACTTTTAATCATAGAATTCTGGAATAGATGAATTCCAGAATTAAACAAGACACTGTTTAATAGATTCAAAAACTTAATATTAATATCTAACAGTGAACAATAAAATGGAAAAAGCGGTCTAAGTTTTAGTAATGAAATATATATTTGTAACAAATAAAAAGGCTGTACCGAGATTCACAATCCATCTCATGACCAATAGCAATATTTACAATGGTTGCATAAGCGCACAAAACAAAAAAAAAAACAAAAAACAAAAAAGGCAGAGAAAGCACCAATAAATATGCATTTGAAGAAAACAGTCAATAGTTTGTAGGTATTAACAGTTCTAAGTTGCATATACAAAAACTCACTTGATTAAATTCTACAATGAAAAGAAAGATAAAGTAAAGGTACTGTAAAATTCCAGTGTTGAAAGACATTTTTGGTATGACAACCCCTCCCCCATTAAAAGTTTCAATCATTCATGATCGTGTACCAATATACTGGAGATAATTTTTTTTTTTTTTACATATAGTACAATTATTTTAGCATTGATACTGGAAAAATAAACAACAAGCAGTGGTGGGATGAGAACACAATAACTATACACTTTTACATGCAGTTAAATTCAAAATAAAAAAAATCAGCAGACCTCTTCAGGACCAAAAGGAAATCTATTATGTACAAACAAATTTCATGGCTGCAGCACATGAATCACAACTCATGAATGAAAGAAATATGGCTTAAGGCAATGTATGCTACCACCTAGGGGTTTTTAAATAAATTACAATACAATTACCATTTGTAAAAAAGGTATAAGCACTGAAGAATTATTGTGCCCTGAATCAAGTACAATTAATAAGATAAAATAATATATATTTATATGAATGCAGTCCTGTCTACATCATGGGCGGATTTGATTACCACAGTGAATGAGTGAATTCACATTAATCAGAAGCTTTATCTATAACCTAGGCAGCAACAACTCTTTAATTCACCAGCAACAGCACTCTTTGGCTTCTGTATAAAAAAAAATACTTTTTTAGAAGAGGTATAGGTGACTTGATATTTTCAGAGGTATTGCTGACAATCATTTATAGACAATTACACCTGAGATTAACTGGTTAGTCTATTTATATTTCGAAATGCATTTTCATTAAGGAATATTATATTTAGTCAATGGCGAATTCTCAGGGCCAGCAAAGCCTTCTCTGCTGGCCTAACATGCCAAATAAATAAATATTTTTCATTTTTTCATTCTCAATCACCTTTTTGCCTATGTATTTTTAATCGTTTTCCACTCTTAATTAATCTACAAACAAATAGAGAAAAACTAAAAGTTTATCCAAAAGTCAGAATTTATTCCTTGATTCCTTGAATTTATTCCTTATTGCTTACAAGCAAAGTGTGACATCTGTTTCACAAATGGCATGCCTGAAGCAGCGCAAGTCTGAGCTCCACCCCCTCAGGCCTTCAGAATTTCCACAGAATCCCTCAACAGTGCAAATGAATGAGCAACTAAAGTCAGACTGTCAGATTCAACAGCCAATCAGATTGATTTATTTGTTCTTGGTGGGTGTGATCTTAAGGATATTTCCCGGTGGAGGCCTTCTAGCTGGCCTTGAGTGACGCAATCACACTTTAAGTGATGTACGTAACTTAAAAACGAAAGAAAGAGATCCTTATGGATTTAAAAACACGAGATGTTCTGCATGACCCTGTGATTGCTTAATTTATTAAACAGGAAATGAGGGCTGGTTTTCACTTCAAGTAAATTGATGTGTTTTTTGCATTGTTATAGCAACATCAGTTTTCTAAGTGTAAATTAAGCTGCTTGAGCATTCAGTGTCAGATCAAGTTTTGAAAAGTAGTGCTGCGTTCCATTCAACTCGGAAAGTCAGATTTTACAGCTTCCTACTTGGAAAAGTGCAATGGAATGCATCTTGAAGTCAGAATTAAAACTTGTAGGCTCCTGCAGAAATTCTCAACTCCGATTTCGCCGAGATGCAGATGCATGATGTCACACAAACATGTCGACACTCAGGGAGATATACAAAGTAAGTGATAAACATTCACTTTATTAAGTAATATCGATAAATGAGTTTGTTTCCACATTACATGATATTAAAGCTTGCTTAACAAACGCCTGCAGAAACAGGTGTATAAAACATTATAATCTCTTTTGATAATCGTATATCTGAAGCACAAATGCTAGCGCTGCAGCATTGTTTATCAGTTGGGTTGCTAGGAGACATCTCTAATGAGAGTCAAACCCTGCTAAGCTAACGGGAGCATTGCAGTTTCAAATATCGGGAATGGAATGCATTTATGGTCAGAGATATCAAGTAGGAATATCCCACATCTAACTTGAATGGAACGCAGCATAACCGTGTAACCTAACAAAACGAAATTTATTGCAAGCAACATTTAAATTGCAAATATTATTAGATAGATTTTTCCAGGAATTATAGACCTCCTTGGTAGATTCAAATGAAAAATTATGATTTTTGAATGTCTGTTCAGGAGGTGTTCATTTCACAAAACAGTCATGCTGCAGTTAGAATTAGGCTTGCTTGAGCATTAAGTGTCGTTTCAAGTTTTGGCTTTCGTGCGTGGACGTGTTTTTAAAATGTCAATTGGTATTACTAGTTAGCTGCGACATAATGTATGGTGCCCAAAGGCATAGGGTGTCTTATTTATTGTGAAACTGTGTTTTCTTAATGGCATGAATCACACTGATGGCATAGACTTTAAATGCACGGCCCACCACTGTATTAGTCAATATTTTCTACTGCATAAAATACCACTCAAATGCATTCATGTCATGCCCCCTAAGGTCTCCACCACTCAAGCCATCAACTGCTCTAGTTCACCCACTCTAATTAGCCACACCTGTTCCCAATCACCTCATCAAAGACTCTATATGAACCCAATGTTATTTGTCTTTGTTATTTGCTCTGTGTTTTCTTTGTAGTTTTGTATATTGTTTGTTTTGTCATTAAACGCACTGCACTTGGGTTCACTCCGACTCCCATCTTCGTCCTCCTTCCATCCAAAGCATGACAGAAGATTCGATCCAGACATGAACCCAGCAGAGTGGCTTTTTTATTTGGACTAGGGGAATCATTCTCTGGAGGAGTACATGGTTGACTTCTGTGAGTTAGCTTATGAGGTTGACTTTAATGACGTGGCTATTAAGGACCTTTTTCGCTGTAGACTAAACAAGCCCGTCAAATCCCTTATGCTTCATGGCCAAATCATATGGACATTGGCCCAGTTCATTGATTTTGCGCTGTTGATGAGCGGTTCATCTTTCACAGTGGGAATGGCTGAGGACCTTGGCACTCCCACAGTGAACACACAGCCAGAGTCCACCGCCACATCCTCCACCTCAGATCACGCCCTTGCCTGCCACTGTACATGAGCCAGCGCCCTCGCCTGCCATGGTCCACGAGCCAGTGCCCTCACCTGCCACGGTCCACGAGCCAGCGCCCACGCCTGCCTCGTCCGTCCCGCAGCCAGCGCTTGGAGCCTTGTCCATCCCTGAGCCAGCGCTTGGAGCCTCGTGATCCTCTGCCTCCTGTGGCTCCGCCAGCTCCTCCTACAGTTCCGTCCACTCCACGTCCTGAGACACCAGCGGCTCCGTCCGCTCCGCCTCCTGTGGCTCCGCTACCTCCGACTCCACATCCTGGGCCGCATACTGCTCCACCTCCTGAGACTCCATCCCCTAAGCCTCCTGCAACTCTGCTTCCTGAGCCTCATACTGCCCGCCCCCTGCGGCCCTGCCCCCCTGAGTTTCCAACATGCCACTCTGCTCTTCTGGGCCCTGTTCCATAGCCCAGGCCTCCTCCCAGGCCCCCGGACCCCGCCCCCTTCCTGGAACCAAGGCCCTGGACACCAGACCCCACCCCTTTCCTGGGGTCCGGCAGCCGGGGAGGAGGACCCATTCCCACCTTTGGGCTGCCCCCTTGATTTCCCCCGCCCTCCTCCCGCTCTTGGCTGGTTCTGTAGTTTTGCTTTCCAATGTTATTCATCTTTGTTTTGCCTTTAATAGTGCTCAGTGTTTTCTATGTAATTTTGTATATTGTTTGTTTTGTCATTAAATGCACTGCACTTAGGTTTACCCCGACTCCCGTCTTCGTCCTCCTTCCATCCAAAGTACAGTAGTTATATTCCTGTTAAGTCTGTGATTAAGTAATAACAGAGTGATTTGTGCAAAAGCAGTTTTTTAGTAATTCAACAGCTAAAAAAAACCTAAGTAATGACAGATTAAATGAAAAGAATTCATAAGGATTGGCTAATATCTGGATAACGTTTTGAAGTGTTTCATCTATGACACAATCTCATATTTTATGAAAAGATATTAAAAACCCTTCAGAGTGGCAGATATGTCTCACAGTTTATGTATACTGCAACATGCTGAGTGTATGTGCTAATTGGGTTTGAGTTCTTCACCCTTTCACTGTCCCCCATGTTTGCAGAGAAGCGTGAGGCACAATGAACTGAGGAAGGGGTTTGGGAAGGATGTAATAAGCAAACACAGGAGGTGTCGGTGCACATATGGTCATAAAGTACATGCCACTCTTTTTCTTGCACTTCGGCCACATCGGTGTAGGGTGATAAAAGTACTGTGGGCCAGGGATCTATTAATGACAGAGATCATATTTAGAATGTCAGTCTGAAAAGGAATAATTCAAATCAACATGCCAAGAACAACTACGGTCTTTAGTTCCTAAAGTGTTCTAAAACACATTTTGCAAGGAAGAGCTATAGAGCACATAATTGCATGTCTTTTTTTGTCCTTACAAGTAAGTAAGATATTTCAGTCTGCCGCACCGATGATCATTGAACTTGAATGCAGACCCTGCTTAAGTAATCTTGTAGAAGTGCATCACGGATATTTACCTGAGCTTGAGAAAGCTTGTGTGGCCCTCTTGGTTCCCTTGCTTTGGATCTTGTTGTACGAGTTGTGTTCTCCACAACTTTCTCCTCTTTTTTTGTTTCTTCCTCATTCATCTCCTCTGTATCACTTGATACAGCTGAGCCACAGTCAGAGGAGCTCGCTGAGTGGTAATCAGACGTATCCAAATTCGCAGAATCCACTAGGCTATAAGTATCATCCTGATTCAAGTGGATGTTCTTTTCCTCCTCCTCTTCTTTCGCAAACTGAGCCACTAGAAAATATCTGCAGTTCTCTCCTGAGCTGCAGGGAAACATGAATGTAAGCTTTAAGTGATAATTATATACAAAAAGAACAAGAGGTTGACTGATCAGTTTTACTTCGATTTGTCAAGCATCACTGTCAAACCTCATGCTGAACACTGAAATGTTTTTGAACTTACCGTACACACACCTCCATTGGATCAATCCATACTGTGATCTCACGAGGAAAGCCCAATTCGGATGGCTTTATGCCACTCTCCATGCATGCTTGTAACACTGATTCATCACAGGGAACTCCTTGATTTATTCTTATGCATCTAAGGAATAATAGAAGGGAGGCAAAGAGTGAAGACATATTGTGAATACTATGACTTAATTATCTTCGTTCCTTACTTGGTTTTGCACTTTTCTTGCTATTCTCCTCTATTTTCTATTTTTATTTTTTTCAAAACAAAGACAACATGTATTTGGACTTTCCGGTTGTCAAACTTAAAGGGATAGTTCACCCAAAAATGACAATTCTCTCATCATTTACTTATCCACATGCCATCCCAGATGTGTATGACTTACTTTCTTCTGCTGAACACAAACGAAGATTTTTAGAAGAATATTTCAGCTCTGTAGGTCCACACAAGTGAACGGTGGCCAGAATTTTGAAGCTCAAAAAAGCACAAAAAAGGCAGCATAAAAGTAATCCATATGACTCCAGTGGTTAAATCTATATATTCATAAGAAATATGATAGCTCTGGGTGAGAAACAAATCAATATTTAACTCCTTTTTTCCCCTACAAATTCTCCTCCCCGCCCAGCAGGTGGCGATATGCACAAAGAATGCGAATAGACAAAAACAAAAGAAGTGAAAGTGGAAATTGATAGTAAAAAAGGACTTAAATATTGATCTGTTTCTCACCCACACTTATATCACTTCAGAAGACATGGATTTAACCACTGGAGTCTTATGGATTACTTTTATGCTGCCTTTATATGCATAAAAATCTTTGTGTTCTGCAGAAGAAAGAAAGTCATACACATCTGGAATGGCATGAGAGTGAGTAAATGAGTGAATTTTCATTTTTTGGTGAACTATTCCTTTAATGGAACATGTCCAAAGGTCATGTGATTTATCACACCTGTGGTTTTTATGCTATAGGACACCTGTGTGAACTTCTAAGAAAAGGTATCATTTGTTTGTAGATGCCACACAAACAAATGGTTTTTAGTTATGTCATGCATACATTTTTAAGTCTGGATAAAGTTTCCAAATACTTTTTGGGAGCACTGCATGTCTTTATTAAATCACTTTGCAAATGCTTTTTATTAAGTTTTATTTACTTACTATACACCAAGACACATCATGTACAAAGTCTTTTTTTAGAAGCGAGGCTTTTTAAAAGCAATCTATTCTCATTTCATCTCTTTCTTTTTATTTAATTACCTGTAAGCCTGCCCCTTGCTGGGGTTGTCTGGGTACCAGTGGTCTGTGAACTTCTCAAGCAATAGTTCTTGTAGTTTAGCAGCAAACAGTTTGGCTTTGATTTCTTCTACACCTCCACGCTCCACTGCCAAGCGTTTTAGAAAGTTCACTCCAGCACTCACTTCTCTCTTCATCCTTAACACTGCTGATTAAAACACAACAGAAATTCATTATACTCACAAACCACAAAGTTATGAAAATACAATCAGGTGTTGAGGAGATCTGTGATCATATCTGATCATCCTCCTTTTGTGAAGTTGAAAAGTTATAGGTTTTGAACATTATATTCAATATATGTTACTTTCAGTATGTATTTCAGTTTATATTTTAGTATATTGTGGCGAGCAGGGCATGGCCGAGCGGTAAGGATAGACACCTGGATTATCTCAGTTAGTCAGGAGAGAGTCGCACGGAGCTGTGTGTGTGTGTCATTGTGTTTAACGTGACTGCTGAAAAGCAGTGTGTGTATTTAATTTATGTGATGCAAAAAAGCAAAGCTTGTTGTACACTATAAGGGTGATGTTATTAAAAGGACACACGTTGGATTGTTTCCTGCTTCCTCCAACAAGAGTGTAAGAGATCTGTCACATATATATTTTTCTTTCTAAAACAAATTTCAGGTAAAGGACTGGAAGAAGCCATTTCTATGGATCTAAATTTAGGTTCACTTACAGCAGATAAGCAAATTAGTTTCCAGTCCCCTGTCAGACGCAATGGCAATAAATTCCCATGCTCCACCACAAACCTGAAACACCTACACAGCTGTAGGTCACCTTTGTTGGCATAGTGCTATCACCCTCTCTCTGATAGAGGAAATTCCCTGAACATTGTGCTTGTTATTTGTCCTGACACCTGTTGCAACTGTGTGTCAGCTATTATTCTGCCCCACCATATGTGAAGAAGACTTGTGTTGATATCATGTAACAGCTATAATTTGCATTAAAGGCAAATTCTTTACAAATAAGCAAAAAAAAAAAAAAAATAAAAATAAAAAATCCTTTGCTCCTTTTTCAACAGCATACCACTAGGCTTAATAAAGTATATTGTAGCAATTTAGGTTATACACTCAATGGCTTCCAGTAGGTTAAAACAATGCAAATTAATGTGATCATAGTGCTACAGTATCATCATGAACAAGATAACTTTGATCTTTACAAATTCAAGCGAAAATGGTAAGACAGTGTATTAAAGTGTCATTGATAAAAAAAGGCCTATGTAAAAAATAGCCAGTGTACTCTGGCATTTTATTTCAAAACCAATTAGTGAATCAAATGTAGCATGTTACATTACACCAATGAGTGAGCTGTTTATTTATATTTAAAACAATTATAAGTGTTCTTGTGTATGATGAACAATCAGTCCCTGTGTTAATCTAAACATTCTCTCTTTCACAGATTTAAATCAGTATGAAGTCATGACAATTATGAATTACTCTTTTTATCGCTGATTTTCTTTTTATCACTGATATGTTCACGATTTTAGCCAAAACAACAGTATCATTCCGAAAGCAACAAAATGATATGCAACAATCTGTAAATGATGTTCAGTGGTTCTTTTGAGAAAATATTGTATTGTATGACACAGTTGTTTCACTACACATTCAGTAACTACAACCATGTAGAAGTTATGTTTTAATAGGTAAACTTAAAGGGATAGTCAACCCAAAAATGAAAATCCTCTCATCATTTACTCACCCTCATGCCATACCAGATGTGTATGACTTTCTTTCTTCTGCTGAATACAAAGAATTTTAGAAGAATCTCTCAGCTCTTTAGGTCCATTCAGTGCAAGTGAATGGTGACCTGAACTTTGAAGCTCCAAAAGCGCATTAAGGCAGCATAAAAGCAATCCATGTGAATCCAGTGGTTAAATGCATGTCTTCAGAAGTGATATGATAGGAGTGGGTGAGAAACAGATCAATATTTAAGTTCTTTTTACTATAAATCTCCACTTTCACACTCTTCTCCTTTTGTTTTTGGTGCTTCACATTCTTCATGCATATCACCACCTATTGGGCAAGCAGGACTTTAGAAAAAAAAAGGGCTTAAATACTTATCTGTTTCTCACCCACACCAATCACAGCACTTCTGAAGACATGGATTTAACCACCGGCCTTTGTATTTATTACTTTTATGCTGCCTTTTATATGCTTTTTGTAGCTTCAAAATTCTGGCCACCATTTACCTGCATTGTATGGTCCTACTGCACTATTCTTCTAAAATCTTTGTTTGTGTTCTGCAGAAATCTTGTAAAATACAAGTCGAACACATTCAAAATCAAGTCACAAGATGTAAACACTATATATGTTAACATGATTTTAGTTTGATAAAATCACTAACTAACCTTATTTGTGTAAAGTTATATCCGATATCGGGGTTACACGGTTTCGTTGTCATGACAACAAAGTTGTAATATTGGATACAACTTTACACAGATAAGGTTAGTTAGCGTTTTTTACTTTAAAACATTGTGTACTTCAGCATTTATGGACTGGCATCATTTGCTCCCACTGTAAGTGCCTTTTTTGCTTTTTTAAATAAAGAGTCGAAATATTTTTTTGCAGAAATCAACATAATGCCTCAAAAGCTGTTCATTGATCTTAACTTGTATTGAAGCCGGAATATTCCTTTTATATAACTTTAATAGTTCAAATGTCAACTGTTCCAATTAAACTTGGCATAACTTAAGAAAGATGCAAGAAAGGGCTAGTCATGGTAGGTCTTAGACCTTTGTTACTGTAACTCAAAGAAAAATTACGATAACATCTAATATTTATGAAGACATTCATTTGATTAAGCAAAGAAATAACAGTCATCATAAAAGTGCTGGTTCTACTAGATGCAGCCTGAGGTTGCAATATTACAGTATGCAAGTTGCAACCATTGAGCAACACGCCGAGAGACCATTTCCCTATCTGTCACTCACTCGACGTTGGTGTCGATGTAGTGACACTAGGGGTCACTCTTGGGAGCCCGAGACACCTCTGGTCTTTGATAAAAGGCCAATGAAAATTGGCGAGTGGTATTTACATGCCACTCCCCCGAACATACGGGTATAAAAGGAGCTGGTATGCAACCACTCATTCAGATTTTCTCTTCGGAGCCGAACGGTCATGCTCATTGAGCTGAATACTACTGTTCATTCACCTCTGCTGGATCTGATGGCGCATTTCAGAGGCTTCTCCCCCCCTCTGCACTGGTGCACTGCAGAGAACAGCCCTGGGCGCTTCGGCAGAAAAACTAGAGAGTATATTTTCTGAAAGAGCATTTTTCCCCTCTAAAAGAGTATATATTTCTCTAAAAGAGCGGCACACACGGAACGTCTTTTTAAAGACGCATCTTTTTAAAGATGCTTTTCCGATTGTGTGTTATTCCTGGTTGTGCTCGTTATCTCTCGCCTTCTAACGGTCATGATCACTGTCTTTCGTGTCTGGGCACCGCTCACGCGGAGACAGTGTTCGTGGATGGTCATGTTCTCATTACGAGAATATGTCCATGGCAACGTTGCGGTCGCGGCTCGCCTTCGTAAGAAAGCGAGCCACCCCAGAGACTCCCGCCTCGGTCCTTTTACCCACGGGTTTGAGGCCAGCGCGGCTAGCACTGGGGGCGATTTGGGGACCCCAATGGGACCGCCTCCGCCAGGTATCCCCCCGCGGACCTCCCATTCCCCAGCACGCTCGTCTGCCCCGATCGGGCTTCCGGGTGAGTCCGCCGGCTCGTCTCATGGCGAGTTCGACCTCTTATTCGGAGCCCGCGAAAGTGATGAGCTCTCGAGCACAGCATCGGAGAGCGGGCTCGTCCAGTCGGAAGCCTCAGCTGGGCTCCTCCCTTCAGGGTCGATCGCCCAGTCACAGGCTGACGCGGAGATGACGACATGCTTTCCCGAGCAGCCGCGAGCGTCGGTTAGAGTGGATTCACCGCTCTTCCCTGAACCCTCGCGGCTCGGTGATTGGTTCCTGGGCTCGCGGTGCCACTCAAAGCCACGCCCCCGTTCCTTTCTTCCCGGAAGTGCATGAAGAGCTGACAAGGTCGCGGGAGGCACTTTTTACTGCCCGGTCCCGATCTTTTCAGCTTCCCCGCTCTCACTACCCTCGATGGTGGGGTGGCCAAGGGTTATTCGGCAATCCCCCGGTGGATAAAGGCGCTCGCGGTGCACCTATGCCCGCAGAGCGCCGCCACCTGGCGCGGGTGCCCAAAGCCCTCGTCCAAGGCCTGTAGGTTTACGTCGTCTCTGACGGCCAAGGCCTACGGTGCCGCTGGACAAGCCGCCTCTGCCCTGCACACCACGGCTCTCCTGTAAGTCCGCCAAGGCGCTAAAGGAACTGCACGAGGGTAGTTCCGCCACAGGATTGATGCAGGAACTGCGCTCGGCGACCGACCTCGCTCTCCGAGCGACGGAGGTCACGGCGCGGTCTCTCGGGCGGACGATGGCCACACTAGTGGTCCAGGAGCGCCACCTTTGGCTCAACCTGGTCGAGATGGGTGAGGCCGATAAGACACGATTCCTTGCTGCCCCCATTTCCCAGGCGGGCCTATTCGGCGACACCATCGAGGACTTTGCCCAGCAGTTCTCGATGGTAGAGCAGTAGATGGATGCTAGCTGGCATATCCTGCCCCGGCGCGGCTCAAGATCCCGCACCCCATCTACTCATCGCCAAGGGCATCCCCCTGCAAGAAGCAGACGCCACCCGTCTCGCGGCCGCCCAAAACCCGTGAAAGGCTTCAAAGCGCCCTTGAGACGGGCGACCCAGGGACAACGAAACCCACTGCTCTGGAGCTGGTAAGCAGATCTTCATCTTTTTGTTACCTTTTGCATTTAATTGCCCTGCATGCCCAAGTGGCTGCAGTACTCAAGAGCTCAGCAAGAGCGGTTTCCTTGTTCCCTGGGTCACGTATCCGGTGTTTACGGCTGGCATCACGACCACCGTCCACCACTCCATTTGGCAGGTTGACGCTCCAGCGGCGGTCTCCCGCCCTGAGCGCCCAGCTGTGGCACAAATCCACCCCTGATGTGACAGTCTCCACGGGTCACGAGGACAGGCCTCTTCCTCCTCCGTCCCAGGCTGTTCCGGGGGTGGTCACAAGGAGCTAGGTAAGTGCTTCGATGTCCTCGGACTCAGCACGGCCACGACGTGGTGTGGCACCTCGAGCTCCGCCCTGCCGCGAGGCCCCACCTGCCGGTACATCCAGTGATGATGTCCCTTTGGTCCCCCTTGCGTGGAACTTGGATGCATGGCTTGCGCCTTCCAATCCGTCACGAGGGCTGGTCCGGACCGTCCGACTTGGCTGCGCGATTCACTTCGCCGGGCATCCGCCCAGGTTCAGCAGTGTCCACGTCACCTTGGTGAAAGACGAAAACGCTGCTACCTTGCGTGGAGATCGCTACCCTCCTACGGAAGGACGCAATAGAACCTGTCCCTCCAGCCGAGATGAAGAAAGGGTTTTACAGCCCCTACTTCATTGTACTGAAAAAAGGCGGTGGGTTGCGGCCAATCTTAGACCTGCGAGTACTGAACCGGGCTTTACACAGACTCCCGTTCAAGATGCTGACGCAAAGACGCATTCTAGCGAGCGTCCGGCATCAAGATTGGTTCGCGGCGGTAGACCTGAAGAATGCGTACTTTCACGTCTCGATCCTTCCTCGACACAGACCCTTCCTGCAGTTCGCATTCGAGGGTCAGGCGAATCAGTACAAAGTCGATAACATCGAACACATGTTCACTCAGGCTAGGGCCCCCTCTACGAGGTGCCTGTATGCCTTTAAGTGGCGTCTGTTCGCTAAGTGGTGTTCTTCCCATCGGGAAGACCCCCAGAGATGCGTAGTCAGATCAGTGCTTTCCTTCCTGCAAGAGAGGTTGGAAGGGAGGCTGTCCCCTTCCACCTTGAAGGTGTACATTGCTGCCATAGCAGCACACCATGACGCAGTCGACGGTAAGTCCTTAGGGAAGCATGATCTGATCATCAGGATACTAAGAGGTGCCAGGAGGCTGAATCCCTCCAGGCCGCACCTCGTTCCCTCATCGGACCTCTGTAGTTCTTCAGGGTCTACAGAGAGCCCCCTTTGAGCTTTGCAGTCAGCCGAGCTTAAGGCACTCTCCTTGAAGACTGCCCTCCTGACTGCGCTCACTTCCATCAAGAGGGTAGGTGACCTGCAAGCGTTCTCTGTCAGCGAAACATGCCTGGAGTTCGGTCCGGGCTATTCTCACGAGACCCCGAGACCCCGACCGGGCTATGTGCCCAAGGTTCCCACCACTCCTTTTAGGGACCAGGTGGTGAACCTGCAAGCGCTGCCCCAGGAGGAGGCAGACCCAGCCCTGTCGTTGCTGTGTCCAGTGCGCGCTTTACGCATCTATTTGGATCGCACGCAGAGCTTTAGAATCTCTGAGCAGCTCTTTGTCTGCTTTGGTGCACAGCGGAAAGGAAGCGCTGTCTCCAAGCAGAGGATCGCCCACTGGCTCATTGACGCCATAACTTTGGCATAACTCGCCCAAAACATGCCGCCCCCGGTAGGGCTACGAGCCCATTCTGCCCGTGGTGTAGCGGCTTCTTGGGCCCTGGCCAGAGGTGCCTCTCTAACAGACATTTGCAGAGCAGCGGGCTGGGCAACACCCAACACCTTTGCAAGGTTCTACAACCTCTGGGTGGAACCAGTTTCGTCCCAGGTAGTGGCACGCAACACAAGCGGATAAGCCCGGGATAGCCGGTCGGGTGTATCGCTTGCACATAGCGCCTTCCACCTCCTTTTGAGCTGAGGACGTGCGCTGTTAATTCCCAGTAGTGTTCACAAAAGTTGTTCCCTGGTTGACTTCCTCTGAGCCCTGTGGCAGTCGAGTTTTCGGAGAGACTCGCTGCCGGCCCAGTACACGCGCTAACTAAGAGCCCTGTTCTGGGGTAGGTGCTCCGCATGTGGCGGTTCCCTGTAAGGCTAACCCCATACGATCTATATCTTCCGCTAATTCATTTCCCTGCTGGCAAACTGCATCTTCCTTGGGCAGAGCCCCTCTGCCCCAGTCTCCATGTTGTAGTAACTCCTCCCCCCATTGGGCAGGATCTACCTTGAAGGCTCTCCACGTGGTTGGAAAGACCATGTGATGTATTCTTCCACTTAAATATCCCCCCCTCTCTTGGGGCGAGGTGTGGTCTCCGCGGTGTCCTCCCCTTGGGAGGGACACCCCCCGACTAGACCTGGTGGCCCAGTCGGATAACCCCCCTTCTTTTTTAGGGAGTGGAAAAAGAGAAGGGGGAAAGAGGCCACGACTGGGTTAAGCTTGTCTCTATCTTTGGGTAGTCGACTTGTCCCCAAAAAGGGCCGTTCGACACTCATAACTGTGTTGGGGGAGGTTACATGTCGACCTGGTGTGCTGGCTATGAGGCACACAGCAAGTCTGCCCACCGCACACCGCCAGTTCACGTAACACCATTCAGCCTTGTGGCGTTTTGTATAGAGACCCCTAGTGTCACTACATCGACACCAACGTCGAGTGAGTGACAGATAGGGAACGTCATGGTTACTGGTGTAACCTCCGTTCCCTGATGGAGGGAACGAGACGTTGGTCCCTCCTGCCACAACGCTGAACTACCCGCTGAAATGGCCGGACCTTATATCGGCTCCTCAGTGTAAAACCTGAATGAGTGGTTGCATACCAGCTCCTTTTATACCCGTATGTTCGGGGGAGTGGCATGCAAATACCACTCGTCAATTTTCATTGGCCTTTTATCAAAGACCAGAGGTGTCTCGGGCTTCCAAGAGTGACCCCTAGTGTCACTACATCGACACCATCGTCTCGTTCCCTTCATCAGGGAACGGAGGTTACACCAGTAACCATGACGTTATGCCTTAGTCAGAATGCTGTTTTGATTGACACAATAATAAGTCATTCAAGAGTAACTCTCTTTGACAAACCACAAAGTGCTCAAATTGACTGTTGGGCTTCTGGTGACAGAATCTGCAAACTGTAAAGTAAAGTAGAATGTCCTGATGCATGTGCATGGTTTCAGTTGGTTTTCAAAGCAGCTGCTCATGTTGTGAGCAGGTCAAAAGGTGCTATGCTTTTGCCTAGGCATTGTCTAGGTTGTGGCCTCATTTACCGGAGAACACCCAGACCGCACAAACATCACATTCAGGTACGGGAAAAACTTTCTTTTGAAGAGGAGGGGAGGCTGGAACAATTTTGTGTAACCTATAAAATAGCCTTCATATAAAAATTCTGATGCAACAGCTGATTCACGTGTGTTAAACTGAAGTGGAAAAAAGAATGACATTACAAAGAGAAAAGATATATATATATATATATATATATATATATATATATATATATATATATATATATATATATATATACACTGCATATGAAATAAGATTACCTAATTTAACATACTGTATGTTTACATTAGTGAATAAGACATGTTACAAACTCAGTGGCTCATACTTGTCATTTTAATCAAAGTGCTCTCAAAAGACAAAGAACCAGAACATATAAATTCATCATCATCATCGTATATTATCAATTGTCCAATGAAGTTGTCATTTGAAGTTGTTGTCAATCAGACAATATTCAGGCTGCTTGTGTGTGTGTGTGTATTTGTGTGTGTGTGTGTGTGTGTGTATGTGTGTGTGTGTGTTTCTTTTTTCTTTTTCTCAGACTAACAGTTTCAGGCCAATTTAACATATAAACACTCTATTAAATTAATGTCTTCAAAAGTTTTTTTTTTCTGTCTCTTTCAGGTTGTTTTCTTCTCCAGCTTTATTAACGAACGCGTTGGCAAGATGATCTACAAACTTTAATATTGAAATAACTAATTACAAGTACAGTTAATTAGCCCTAAAGAGCCAATTGTGTTTGAATTAAAATACCTTCATCAAGATAATCTGAGTTCAACCTTTTTCATACATTAAAAGGAAGATGCTATAATTTTCAGTTTTGTTCTTAATTTCGTCAACTTCCTGTAAACAATCCAGAATTTATATATATATATATATATATATATATATATATATATATATATATATATATATATATATATTCGAATATATTATACTAGGCTATATTAAAGTACGACAAAAGTTCTGAAGGTAATCTTTACCGAAATCAAAGTAGTCTCAAATGTGCTGAATTCAGAATTACTGGATATGTTTTCGTTACCTCTTTAAGGCTACTTCCTCAAAACTGTTATGTCCAAATAGGTTGGTAACCTGAGTAAGCACGTTGCTTCCTTGTTATAGTAGGCTCGAACTGTTTTCCACGTTTCTTCATTCGTGCTGGGCTCACTGATCAGTGGTTGGGCTCAGTCGAAGCACAAACACGTCATTTTACCGTCAACGATTATCGTGACTCACTTCCTTGTCCGTACAGTACAGCTCTATAGCCAAACTACTAGAGGCCCCAAGTAAAGACAATAAAATGTAGAAATCCAGAATATATATTACTTTGAGAAATTAAATGTATTAAAAAAAAACTGTAACATAAAACTGTAATTTTTTTTATGTTTATGCCTGCCTCATTAACACTTCATAATAAGGTTTAATTTGTTAATATTAGTTAACAACATTAGTTAACATTAACAATGAACAATACGTTTACAGCATTTATTAATCTTAGTTAAGGTTAATTTCAACATATAGTAATACATTTTTAAAATCAAAAGTTGTTTTTGTTAACATTAGTTAATGCACTAATCAACAATTTTATTTTTATTAACTAACATTAACAAAGATTAATAAATGCTGTACAAATATATTGTAGATTGTTTGTTCATGATACCAAGTGCATCAACTAATGTTAAAGAATGGAAACTTATTGTAAAGTGTTACCCCTGAAATTAATACATTTTAAACAATTGTACTGTTAATTTGTTTGTATCTTAAAGGAATATTCCAGGTTCAATACAAGTTAAGCTCAATCAACAGCATTTGTGGCATAATGTTGATTACCACAAAAATGTATTTTGACTTGCCCTTTCTTTAAAAAAAAAAAAAAAAAAAAAAAAAAAACAGTTACAGTTACAGTGAGGCACTTACAATGGAAGTGAATGGGCCAATTTTTTAATGTTAAAATACTCATTTTTTCAAAAGTATAGCCACAAGATGTAAACAATATGCGTGTTAACATGATTTTAGAGTGATTTTATTTTATTTTTTTAAGGAAGGATGAGTCCAAATTAATTTTTGTGGTAATCAGCATCATGCCACAAATGCTGTCAATTGAGCTTTAACTGTATTAAACCCGGAATATTCCTTTAAAGGGATAGTTCACCCAAAAAAGAAAATTCTCTCATCATTTACTCACCCTCATGCCATCCCATATGTGTAGGACTTTCTTACTTCTGCTTAACACAAACAAAGATTTTTAGAAGAATATTTCAGTTCTGTGGGTCCATTCAATGCAAGTGAATGGTGACAAAGTTTTGAAGCAGCAAAAGCACATAAAAGTAATCCAGACTCCAGTGATTAAATCCATATTTTATGAAGCGATATGATACAGATCAATATTTAAGTCCTTTTTTTACTATTAATCTCCACTTTTACTTTATTCTTCTTCTTCTTTTTTTTTTTTTTTTTTTTTTGGCGATTTGCATTCTTCGTGCATATCGCCACCTGCTGGGCAGGGAGGAGAATTTATAGTAAAAAAAGACTTAAATATTGATCTGTTTCTCTCCCACACCTATCAAATCACTTCTGAAGACATTTTAACCACTGTGGTCATATGGATTACTTTATGATGCCTTTATGTACATTTTGGAGCTTCAAAGTTTTGGTCACCATTCACTTGAATTGTGAGGACCTACAGAGTTGAAATATTCTTCTAAAAATCTTTGTTTGTGTTCTGCAGAAGGAAGAAAGTCATTCACATCTGGGATGGCATAAGGATGAGTAAATGATAAGAGAATTTTAATTTTTGGGTGAACTATCCCTTTAAATTAGTACAAAGCAATTTATTGTTTTGTGTTGACTGTGTTACAGTACTACATTAATATATGGGGGCCCAGTATTACTAATATCTTGCAAAATATCATTCAGAGATTACTGGAAACAGATAGCGATACAAAATAGCATATAACTGACACAATTCATTCTTAGCACAAGAATCAACAGAATCAATAAAGACTTCTGAATTACTTGCGTACACGATTATCAATCACGTACATCCAACTATCCTTTAAAGCTGAGATCTATGCAATCTATTTTCATTTAAGTCTCTTTTAATACCTGTTCTTTTATTTACAGTCAGATTCATTTAAACACACAGCACGGATGTGGTAAAGAAACCGCTCAACCGAAACACGGACGCTGAACAGCCACTGTTCTTAAAGAGACAGTACCATTTTAACGTTTGTTGTACATAATGTTAACTCAGTGTAAATACTACAAATTATGCATACAAAATGCATATTTAAAGGGACTATAATAAATTATTAAATATTTTAACTTCATCAAACACTTTAAATATTGACAAATTTAACAATTACAGTAGGGTCTACAATATCTATGCAAGGGTTTGGTGAAATTCGGCAAAGAGTTCAGACAGTTCTGGCTCATGCTGCTACATCTTTTTAACTCATCTTAATGATGGGGCGTGTTCCATTCAGAAGTGATCATGTCTACACCCTATTTCCTTCAAAGACTTTACCCTCCATTGTGAGAGCTTTGAAGGGCTAAAAGTTGTGGTTGAGCTACAAGTTTTTGAATGCTAGTGATTTCAAACTTCAGATGTTAAAACTTACAAGCCCTTCAATCTGCTTTAAGATGCTCTCTTCTTTCTTTCTTTCTTTCTTTCTGTCTGTCTCGACAAACTTTACATATCTAGTTTAATCAGTACTTTTGAACCACTCACAGTAAAATATCAATATTTTATTTTTCCCAACTACCTTAGCCAAGTTGTTTTTTGTAATGTAGGGCAAACACGCAGTTGACATTTGACAGCTTTATTAATCCCAGTGGGGGAAACTCATTTGCCTCCAGTTCAACTCATACATGTACAAACAACAAACAATATAGACATTGCATTCACAGTTAACAGCAAATGAATAAAAAAGCCATAAAAAGCCAACTGAGACATGATTATCAGCTGAAGGTGCTATAGATCTATACCATATCTACAAGTGTTCATTGAAAAATCTGACCACTGCTGGGACAAAAGTCCTTCTAAGTCATTCAGTAGAACACTGAGGCATCACTAGTCGCTCACTAAATGAGCTTCTAAGTCCATTAAAAACACTGTGTAATGGATGATCTTCAAAATCCAAAACCATTTTTAATTTAGCCCTTGTTCTCCTTTCTACAGTGACCTCAAGTGAGTTTGGAGTAAGGCCAATCACCAAGCCAGCCAATCAACTTATTGATCCTGTTATTATCATCTGCAGTGATGCTGCCCCCCAACAGAGCACAGCATAGAAGAGGACTCTAGCTAAGATTCCCTGATAAAAAACATGAAGAAGCTTCTTGCTAATATCAAAGGATCTAAGCTTCCTCAAGAAGAAGAGTAAAGAATAAAGCTTAACCATATAAAGCCTAACATATGAAATTATAGTCAGAAAATTATATTTTTTAAACCTGTTTAAACCTATTTTTCTACAAAATAATGAAATTTGAAGCACATGTTGCTTGAAATCAATAAATACTAATTTTGAAATATCAGAAACAAAATAAACATTATTGCTAATTTTACTTTATCAAAATCAGCAAAGATTTCACATAAAAAAGATGAGTGCATCAAAACATGATGGTAGTTATTTTTGAAAATTATATAACAAGGTCTTCTACTTCCAGTACAGCATGAAAATGTTCACCGGGAGACAGTAAACATCTCATACACATTGTGATGATGATGTAGAGGCTGTAGAAAGTCATGTATCAAATATGATACGCATGGCGTTATAAGGTTAAAGAGTTGCTCAAAAAATTAAACAGAAAGGCAAAAGGGTCCTATAACAGGGCTGTGGACCCTCATAGCCACAGGGACCTGTTGAGGGGGCCTTAAATAAGCCACTGGACCCACATATTTGCAACCTGGTCTCAGTGAAAACGTGACTCTATATACATTTTTGCAAAACTTGTTATACATGTCTCCAGGTACAATTCCCTGCAGTTTCCAGGAGAAATGAACACTAGAGGCGCTACTGTGTGTTTTATTCACTCACTCAAATCATGACTTTAATGGCTGATTATGACTTTATAAATACTTATTTTTCTCTCTATTACTCAGAACCTGCTATTTTATGATATCCACACACTTTTACTCAGACACATCTTTTGAAAAACAATTTATAAATTTTAATACAATTAAGTTTTAATGCTTTTATTACAGACTGACCTAAACAGACTATTCCAACATGGATTGTTTGTGCGGTAGCTCACCTGATAGGGTGTTAGACTTAGAGTCGGTGGGCTGCAGTTCAAGTCCAGCCATGAACTCAAACTAACATGTGATATGACAGTCATAGAAGCAGCTTGTAATGAGGTGGTTGCTTCAGAAAATGAGCTTTTCCATTTTGCTTCTGCATTTTAAAAACTAATGGTTAGATTTAGGCATTGATAAGGTAAGGATGTCTTTTTAACTTCTCATATATATTTTAAAACACTAATGGTTAAGTTTAGGTGTTGATTTGGTAAGGATGTCTTTTTTAAATGACTAGTTTATATTTAAAAACACTATTGGTTAGGTTCAGGCAAAAGTGTTAGGTTAGGAAGGTATGCTTTACTCTACTTGCTTTTAGCGCCCCCGGATGGACATTTCACTGGAAACTTGCAGCCAGACATCTAATACAGCACCTGGTAGTCAAGGGCCCCTTGGCACTGGCCCCATTGGCCCGTCCATAATTCACATATGAGCCTGGGTTGCTGAAATATTGATGGAGGATGTATTTCTCCTAATGTGCAGCAGGTGGCACAACTAATCCCTTCTATACTCTTTTGCTCTCTCTCCCTCTCTCTCTCTCTCTCTCTCGGATCTGATGTAAGAGCCTGTTCATCTAAGCGTTAGATCATCTTGCTTGTATTGAAAATGGACAATGTCCTGATGGAATGATTTCAGTCTAGAGAACAGTATGATGAGATAAATACTATGTGCTTTTCTTCTGATATAATTTCTTCAAAGTCGCAGTCAGATCATTGAGCATGTCTCAGTTGCGAATGGACAAAAGAAGACATAGATTAAAAGAGAGAGGGTCAGAAGGCCATTAACAATATTCAATATGTTTTCTTATTGACAGTGCAGATCCATGTATGTGTCAGGGGGAAAATCAATCTGAATGTATGCTGTAAGAAAATAGTGTGATTCTCCCCATTTTACCTCCTACCATTGTCTTTCCTCTATGCCAGTATGCATTCTTGGTTCCAGATTCCTTGTCAGTGGGTTATTTTGGTCCTCAGCAGGTAGATTGATTGGATTTGTCCTATATGCCTTTGAACAAGCAATTAAATTGGTCAAAGAGCCATGGGTGATTTGGACTACCCACTTGAATTAAGTCTTCTGGAGTGTGATGTAATCCAGAAACCTTGCATCTTGGCCCTTAAGGGATTTGTGTTATGTGGATCATAATAAAGGAAACCTGTGAAAGTGTGCACTTGGTTCATTTGTTTTTGCATAATTTTTTTTCAACACAGCAATAAGACTTATTTTCTGAATGCATTGAAGTAGGGCATATCCATAACGTCCTATCTGACTTCAGTGCTGTTTTTTAAAGGAATAGTTAACTCCAAAAATAAAAATTCTCTCATCATTTACTCATGCTCATGCCATCCCAGACATGGATTTAACCACTGGAGTCTTATGGATTACTTTAATGCTGCATTTATGTGCTTTTAGGAGTTTCAAAGTTCTGGTACCCATTCACATGCATTGCGAGGACCGACAAAGCTAAGATATTCTTTTTATATTTTTGGTTGAACTAATACTTTAAGTAAATTAGCCAGGTATATATACAAAAAGAAGAATAAGAATGTTTATAGATGACTGTCTCAATACTTCTGTATCTTCTTGTGATCTTAGACTAACTCGATGTTGAGAACCGGGCTCTGTGGGGGCCATACCATCTGTTGTAGGACTCCTTGTTCAACTTTTGTTCTATTCTATTTGCAAAAGGAATGTTTGGAAATCTAACATTGATATTTGATATTGACACACTAAAAGAAAATGTATAAAACAACCATCTTTATGCAAATGTTTTTGTGAAGCATCTAATGTACCGATATAACACAATAATTACAATTAAACTGCACTGAGCACTAAAATTCTGAATTAGTTATTATATAAATAGATTTTTTTTAATGGTAATTTTGGACCTTATAGTAGTATTGCAACAAAATAAAAATGACAAATTAGCATTTTTGTATTTTATTTTATTTTTTCAGAATCAGAATCAGCTTTATTGCCAAGTATGCTTACACATACAAGGAATCTGTCTTGGTGACATGAGCTCCCAGTGTACAACAATACAAAAACAATACAAAAACAGCAGCAAGACATAGATAATAATAAAAAATAAAAATAATTATACACATACGTACAGACACACACATACATACATACATACACACACACACATGGGTAGTGCAAATCTAATACAATCTGTTATGTACAGTGCAAATTCAAATCTGTTATATACAGTGCAATTATTATTATTATTTTTTTTTATTTATTTTTTTTGAGGACTGAAATGGCAGAAGAAGTTGGATGTGTTGGATAAATATAAGAGAGACTAACCTGTGTATTGCACATAGTTATTGCTCAATGGGGCAATTTAACTGTTTATGAGATGGATAGCCTGAGGGAAAAAACTGTTCCTGTGCCTGACGGTTCTGGTGCTCAGAGCTCTGAAGCGTTGGTCAGAAGGCAACAGTTCAAAAACAGCTCTGGGGTCCAGAGTGATTTTTCCAGCCTTTTTCCTCACTCTGGAAGTGTATAGTTCTTGAAGGGGGGGCAGGGAGCAACCAATAATCCTCTCAGCAATCCGAACTGTCCTTTGTTGTCTTCTGATGTCTGATTTTGTAGCTGAACCAAACCAGACAGTTATTGAAGTGCAGAGGACAGACTCAATGACTGCTGAGTAAAACTGTATCAGAAGCGCCTGTAGCAGGTTGAATTTCTTCAGCTGGCGAAGGAAGTACAACCTCTGCTGGGCCTTTTTCACAATGGAGTCAATGTGGGTCTCCCACTTCAGGTCCTGTGAGATGGTAGTGCCCAGGAACCTGAATGACTGCACTGCTGCCACAGTGCTGTTTAGAATGGTGAGGGGGGTCAGTGTTGGGGTGTTTCTCCTAAAGTCCACAATGATCTCCACCATTTTGAGTGTGTTCAGCTCAAGGTTGTTTTGACTGCACCAGACAGCCAGCTGTTCAACCTCCCTTCTGTATGCAGACTCGTCATCTCGGATGAGGCCGATGACAGTGGTGTTTTCTGCAAACTTCAGGAGCTTGACAGAGGGATCCTTGGCAATGCAGTCATTAGTGTCGAGGGAGAAGAGTATTGGGGAGAGCACACATCCCTGGGGGGCACCAGTGCTGATTGTGCCTTCCTCGTCTTTTGTTTCTGAAAGACGCGGCTCACATCATCTTCACAGATCTTAAGTGCAGGTTGAGTAGCAGGAGGGGGGAGGAGGGGTGTTGCAGGAGGTGTTGGTGTTTGTGTGAAGTCAAGGTCAGAGTGGTCAGAGTGGGTATGGGGTGTGAGATTGGGCCTTTCAAACCTGCAGTAGAACACATACAGGTCGTCAGCCAGTTGTTGGTTCCCTACAGGGTTGGGGGTAGGATTCCTGTAATTTGTGAGTTGTTTCATGCCACTCCACACTGATGCAGGGTCGTTAGCTGAAAACTTGTTTTTCAGCTTCTCAGAGTATCTTCTTTTAGCCACTCTGATTTCCCTGTTCAGTGTGTTCCTGGCCTGATTGTACAAGACTTTATCCCCACCCCTCTAAGCATCCTCTTTGGCCTGATGAAGGTGCCTGAGCTCTGCTGTAAACCATGGTTTGTCATTGTTGAACTTTAAATAAGTCCTAGTAGGAATGCACATATCCTCACAGAAACTGATATATGATGTAACAATATCTGTGAGCTTGTCCAGGTCTATGGCTGCAGCCTCAGAAACACTCCAATCTGTGCAATCGAAGCAGGTTTGTAGATCCTGTTCTGATTCAGTGGTCCATCTCTTTACAGTCCTTACTACTGGCTTGGTTGATTTTAATTTCTGCCTGTAGGTTGGAAGAAGATGAACCAGACAGTGATCAGAGAGTCCCAAAGCTGCTCTAGGAACAGAGCGATATGCCTCCTATATTGTTGTGTAACAATGATCCAGTATGTTCCTGTCTTTGGTGGAGCATGTGATGTGCTGTTTGTATTTGGGCAGTTCACGTGTGAGATTTTATTTGTTAAATCCCCAAGAATAATAATAACAGAGTCTGGGTATTGTTGTTCCATGTCTGTGATTTGATCAGCCAGCTGTTGCAGCGCTGTGTTCAAACACGCATTTGGTGTGATATACACACTCACCAGAATAAACTAGGAAAACTCCCACAGCGAGTAGAAAGGCTTACATTTAATAAAGAGCGCTTCCAAATTAGGACAGCACATCCTCTTTAACATTGTTACATCTGTACACCAACTTTCATTGATATAAAAGCATGTTCCACCGCCTCTCGTTTTCCCCCGTTAACTCCACGATGCGATCCGCTCGGAACAGCTGAAAGCCCGGCAGATGTAACGCACTGTCCGGAATGGCTTCACTCAGCCAGGTTAAGCACAAGGCAGCAGAGGTTGAAAAGTCCTTGTTTGTGCAGGTGAGGAGATGTAGTTTGTCTGTTTTGTTAGGAAGAGAGCGGAGATTTGCTAAGTGAATATTCGGCAGCGCTGTTTGAAATCCGTGCCGACGGAGTTTGACCAGCGCACCGGCTCGTCTCCCTCGCCAGCGTCTCTTGAACAGCAGAGCTGCGTCTCCAACTAAAATGTCTAGCAAAACGTCTGAATATTCGAAAACCGGGAATAGATTGTCTGGTACATGCTGTCGAATGTTCAGCAGTTCCTCTCTGACTAGAAAAAGATTACTAGACACAGGACAAACAAACAAAAACAACAAAAGAACTGAGGAGCTCCACACCGAGGCAGCCATCCACGGCGCCATCATGATGATCAATCATTATTTGTCAACTAAATGACAAAAAAAAAAAAAAAAATCACTTTGTATCAGTGAAGCCCAAATGCCATGTGCTAGTTGCTTCGCCTTTAAAAATGCATCGATTTCCTGGGCTCCCAGCAAGCTTAATGCAATCTATAACGATGCCCTTTCAGGATCAGCACTAGTATAAGCATACCATCCCCTCATGCACACTTACCTCCACTGACACACACTCACTCCGTTTGTATCCCCATCACACCCCCAGGTAATGATTGTCCTTGGGCACAAGAAAGGTTTGTCTGCATTAGGAGTGAAGTGTTCCTAATGGGACTGTTCTCCAACTCTGGGAATGATGTAACGTATGAAGGGCCAGTTTGGTTCTCTAATGAAGGTGAAAAAGATTGCAGCATACTTCTCTTTTGACCTTTGTTTTCTACCCTGTCTTTTCTCCACCATCTTTCCCTCCACAGCTCTCACCAATTCTACAGTAGATCGATAGGTGTTTGTGTTTGCAGTGTGCACAAAGATCTGTCACTTTGGATATTATTTTTGACAGGTTGCTCAATGTCATCAATGCAGTGCAAAGCTCTCCTTTCAGAATAGATCCTTTGTCCTACAGACGTAGGCCCATATTTTGGTCACACTTTACCTTAATGTTCATTATTTTGATCACACTTTACATTAATGTTCATTATTTTGATCACACTTTACATTAATGGTCATTTTACTGTATATTTACATAAAGTAATTGCATAATACAGACATGCATTTGAAATATAATTTTTGTGAAACCATTTGTAACATTGTTATATTTGGAGTCTGAACGATTGAAAGGACTACATACTGTGTAAAAATGGTAGCTATAATCTGATACTAATTAAAACATCTACAGAATATTCTGTGAAGCTGAGGGAATGGTTTGGTGAAAATACTACCGCCAAACTTTTGGACATGTATCATAAATCAAATAAAGATTTGAAGGCTTCATCATGTGATACTGCAACTGAAAATATGAAGAGGTAGTGTCCACTATATTTGTTTGAATCACGCATTTAAAGAAAGCATTGTCAATAGTAAAGAAATGTAGGCTACCACAAACAAAACAAGTGCTGCAGAATTGTCTAGTTTGATGTTGTTATTATTATTATTAAATTCAGAGTAATAATACAAGTAGTGATATAATTGTATATTAAATAATTTAAAGTTTGCTAGTTTTACCGTGCAAAATTAAGGCAGAAATGTGTCATCACAGTCTGAAAAGTCTAGTGTGACTGCACATACACCCTAATTTTAATGAGTCAGGATTATTCTTAATGAGAGAGCATGTGTAACACATGTCCAAAATATCCAAGAAGGTAGAGCTGCAGCCCCAAGATCTCAAAATGAGGGCGGAATCTCCAGAATAGGGCGGGGTAGCTCTAAAAGGGGGCGGGGTTTCTCCTGGAGGGGGCTGGGCCCACTCCAAAATGGCAAACTCACCTGAACAGATGCAAATGTGCAGAGAAAAATGCCGTCCAAGCAGAAGTCCTTCAGTTTACTTATTGTGAACGACAGAGAGCTTTCAGAGATTGGTGAAGATGCTGTTAAAAAGTGTGTTAGCAGGCGGGGGCACAGGCATAAAGGAAGCTTGAGATGCCATAAAAGAGACCGAATGTGGTTTCATCGGAGATCTGGACAGTTTTGCAGGGGTGAAGAAAAGGGGGTTTAAAAATGAAGATTGACGTGAAAAGTTTTTTTGGTGCCACATACGAATAAAGAGAAGGCTGTGCAAACACCTCAGGGTGGTATTTTATGCAGGACCTACTGTATCTATATCCCAGATTGAGCTATTATTGTTCTCTGAAATAAGTAAGATTTACTGTAAATTCACTTACAAATCATTACTTTTATCATAGCAATGCATGTGTCGATTGTCCATTCACAGGCTGACGCCGAGATGACGACATGCTTTCCCGGGCAGCCGTGAGCGTCGGCTAGAGTGCAACTCACTGCTCTTCCCTGAAACCTCGCGGCTCGGTGATTGGTTCCTGGGCTCGTGGCGCCGCTCAAAGCCACGCCCCGCCCCCGTTCCTTTCTTCCCGGAAGTGCATGAAGAGCTGACAAGGTCGCGGGAGGCACTTTTTACTGCCCGGTCCTGATCTTTTCAGCTTCCCCGCCCTCACTACCCTCGATGGTGGGGCGGCCAAGGGCTATTCGGCAATCCCCCGGTGGATAAAGGCGCTCGTGGTGCACCTATGCCTGCAGAACGCTGCCACCTGGCGCAGGTGCCCAAAGCCCCCGTCCAAGGCCTATAGGTTTACGTCGTCTCTGACGGCCAAGGCCTACGGTGCCGCTGGAGAAGCCGCCTCCGTCCTGCACGCCATGGTTCTCCTGCAAGTCCACCAAGATGCTAAAGGAACTGCATGAGGGTAGTTCCGCCCCAGGATTGAAGCAGAAACTGTGCTCGGCGACCGACCTCTCTCTCAGGCAGACGATGGCCACACTAGTGGTCCAGGAGCACCACCTTTGGCTCAACCTGGTCAAGATGGGTGAGGCCAACAAGACACAATTCCTTGCTGCCCCCATTTCCCAGGCGGGCCATTTCGGCGACACCGTCGAGGAATTTGCCCAGCAGTTTTCGATGGTAGAACAGTAGATGGATGCTAGCCGGCATATCCTGCCCTGGCACGGCTCAAGATCCCACACCCCATCTACTCATCGCCAAGGGCGTCCCCCTGTGGTGACTGCACTGGCTCCGCCGCAGCCTGCCCCTATGGCCTGGCCCCAGCGTGGAGCCCACCACAGGAAGCAGACGCCACCCGTCTCGCAGCTGCCCAGAACCCGTGAAAGGCTTCAAAGCGCCCTTGAGACGGGCAACCCAGGGACAACAAAACCCGCTGCTCTGGAGCTGGTAAGCAGATCTCCATCTTTTTGTTACCTTTTGCATTTAATTGCACTGCATGCCCAAGTGGCTGCAGTACTCAAGAGCTCAGCAAGAGTGGTTTCCTTGTTCCCTGGGTCACGTATCCGGTGTGCACGGCTGTCATCATGACCACCCACCCCTAGAGCACCCAGCTGTGGCACAAATCCGCCCCCGATGTGAGTCTCCACGGGTCACGAGGACAGGCCTCTTCCTCCCCTGTCCCAGGCTGTTCCGGGGGTGGTCACAAGGAGCCAGGCAAGTGCTTCGATGTCCTTAGACTCAGCACGGCCACGACGTGGTGTGGCACCTTGAGCTCCGCTCTGCCCCGCCTGCCGGTACGTCCGATGATGTTGTCCCTTTGGTTCCCCTTGCGCGGAACTTGGACGCATGGCTTGCGCTTTCCAATCCGTCGCGAGGGCTGGTCCGGACCGTCCGACTCGGCTGCATGATTCACTTCGCCGGGCGTCCGCCCAGGTTCAGCGGTGTTCACTTCACCTTGGTGAAAGACGAAAAAGCTGCTACCTTGTGCGGAGATCGCTACCCTCCTACGGAAGGGCACAATAGAACCTGTTCCTCCAGCCGAGATGAAGAAGGGGTTTTTCAGCCCCTACTTCATCGTACCGAAAAAAGGCGGTGGGTTGCAGCCAATCTTGGACCTATAAGTTCTGAACTAGGCTTTATACAGACTCCCGTTCAAGATGCTGACGCAAAAGCACATTCTGGCAAGCGTCCAACATCAAGATTGGTTCGCGGCGGTAGACCTGAAGGATGCATACTTCCACGTTTCGATCCTTCCTCGACACAGACCCTTCCTGCGGTTTGCATCCAAGAGTCAGGCGTATCAGTACAAAGTCCTCCTTTCGGCCTGTCCCTGTCTCCTCGCATCTTTACGAAGGTCACAGAGGCTGCCCTTGCTCCGTTAAGGGAGGTGGGCATTCATGTTCTAAACTATCTCAACGACTGTCTAATCCTAGCTCATTCTCGAGACATGTTGTGCGCACACAGGGACCTGGTGCTCTCACACCTCAGCCGACTAGGGCTTTGGGTCAACTAGGAAAAGAGCAAGCTCCTCCCAGTTCAGAGCATCTCTTTTCTCAGTTTGGAATTGGACTCAGTCTCCTTGACGGCGCGCCTTACGAATGAGCGCACCCAGTCGGTGCTGGCCTGTTTGAAGGCATTCAAACAGAAAACAGCGGTTCCACTGAAACTTTTTCAGAGGCTCCTGGGACATATGGCATCCTCGGCGGTGGCCACCCCGCTCGGGTTGATGCATATGAGGCCGCTTCAGCACTTGCTCCAGACTCGAGTCCCGAGATGGTCATGGCACCATGGGACACGTCACGTGGTCATCACACCGGTCTGTCACTGTCTTTTCAGCCCTTGGACTGACCTCTCGTTTCTACAGGCAGGTGTTCCTCTAGAACTGGTCTCCAGGTGCGTCGTTGTCAGGACAGTCGCCTCCAAAATGGGCTGGGGTGCTGTTTGCAACAGGCACGCAGCCTCCGGCCTCTGGCCAGGTCCGCGGCTGCATTGGCACATCAACTGCCTCGAGTTGTTGGCAATTCTGCTCACCCTGCGGAGGTTTCGGTCGTTGATCCAGGGCAAGCACGTATTAGTTCAGACAGACAACATGACAACGGTAGCATATGTCAACCGCCAAGGCAGTTTGCACTCTCGTTGTATGTCACAACTCACCCGCCGTCTCCTCCTCTAGAGTCAGCAGCACTTCAAGTCACTGCAAGCCACTCACATCCCGGGCAACCTCAACACTACAGCGGACGCGCTGTCACGACAGGTTACCCTCAGGAGAGAGTGGAGACTCCGCACTCAGGTGGTCCAGCTGATTTGGAGTCGATTCGACAGGCACAGGTGCACCTGTTCGCCTCCCAAGAATCCTCCCCACTGCCCACTCTGGTACGCCCTGACCGAGGCCCCCCTCG
Organism: Myxocyprinus asiaticus; assembly: GCF_019703515.2. Classification (NCBI taxonomy): domain Eukaryota; kingdom Metazoa; phylum Chordata; class Actinopteri; order Cypriniformes; family Catostomidae; genus Myxocyprinus; species Myxocyprinus asiaticus. Next base: position 24,520,735 of record NC_059358.1, on the reverse strand, counting down.
GCATAGACACACTGGCACACAGCTGGCCCCCTGGCATGCGCAAATATGCATTTCCCCCAGTGAGCCTGCTTGCACAGACCCTGTGCAAGGTCATGGAGGACGAGGAGCAGGTCGTCCTGGTATCACCCTACTGGCCCGCCCAGACATGGTGCTCGGACCTCACGCTCCTCGCGACAGCTCCCCCCGGCGAATTCCCCTAAGGAAGGACCTTCTTTCTCAGGGACGGGGCACCATCTGGCACCCGTGCCCAGACCTCTGGAATCTCCATGTCTGGCCCCTGGACAGGACGTGGAAGACCTAAGCGGTCTACCACCTGCGGTGGTGGACACGATCTCTCAGGCTAGGGCCCCCTCTATGAGGCGTCTGTATGCCTTTAAGTGGCGTCTGTTCGCTAAGTGGTGTTCTTCCCATCGGGAAGACCCCCAGAGATGCGCAGTCGGATCAGTGCTTTCCTTCCTGCAGGAGAGGTTGGAAGGGAGGCTGTCCCCTTCCACCTTGAAGGTGTACATTGCCGCCATTGCAGCACACCAAGACGCAGTCGACGGTAAGTCCTTAGGGAAGCACGACCTGATCATCAGGTTCCTAAGAGGTGCCAGGAGGCTGAATCCCTCCAGACCGTGCCTCGTTCCCTCATCGGACCTCTCTGTTGTTCTTCAGGGTCTACAGAGAGCCCCCTTTGAGCCTTTGCAGTCAGCCGAGCTTAAGGCACTCTCCTTGAATACTGCCCTCCTGACTGCGCTCACTTCCATCAAGAGGGTAGGTGACCTGCAAGCATTCTCTGTCAGCGAAACGTGCCTGGAATTCGGTCCAGGTTACTCTCACGTGATCCTGAGACCCTGACCGGGCTATGTGCCCAAGGTTCCCACCACCCCTTTAGGGACCAGGTGGTGAAACTGCAAGTCATCACTGTGTCCAGTGAGCGCTTTACGCATCTATTTGGATTGCACGCAGAGCTTTAGAATCTCTCAGCAGCTCTTTGTCTGCTTTGGTGCACAGCGGAAAGGAAGTGCTGTCTCCAAGCAGAGGATCGCCCACTGGCTCATTGATGCCCTAACTATGGCATATTTTGCCTAGGACATGCTGCCCCCGGTAGGGCTACAAGCCCATTCTACCAGGGGTGTAGCAGCTCCCTGGGCCCTGGCCAGGGGTGCCTCTCTAACAGACATTTGCAGAGCAGCGGGCTGGGCAACACCCAACACCTGTGCAAGGTTCTACAACCTCCGGGTGGAACCGGTTTCGTTCCAGGTAGTGGCACGCAACACAAGCGGATAAGCCCGGGTTAGCTGGCTGGGTGTATCGCTTGCACATAGCACTTTCCACCTCCCTTGGAGCTGAAGACGTGCACCATTAATTTCCAGTAGTGCTCACAAAATTTGTTCCCTGGTTGACTTCCTCCGAGCCCTGTGGAAGTCGAGTGTTCGGAGAGATTCGCTGCCGGCCCAGTACACGCGGTAACTAAGAGCCCTGTTCTGGGGTAGGTGCTCCGCATGTGGCGGTTCCCTGTAAGGTTAACCCCATGAGATTATATATCTTCTGCTAATTCATTTCCCTGTTGGCAAACTGCGTCTCCCTTGGGCAGAGCCCCTCTGCCACAGTCACCATGTTTGTTGTAACTCCTCCCCCATTGGGCAGGATCTACCTTGAAGACTCCCCACATGGTTGGAAAGACCATGTGATGTATTTTTCCACTTAAATATCCCCCCTCTCTTTGGGCGAGGTGTGGTCTCCGCGGTGTCTTCACCTTGGGAGGGACACCCCCCGACTAGACCTGGCGGCCCAGTCGGATAATACCCCTTCTTTTTTAGGGAGTGGAAAAAAAGAAGGGGAAAAGAGGCCACGACTGGGTTAAGCCTGTCTCTATCTTTTGGGTAGTCGACTTGTCCCCAAAAAGGGCCGTTCGACACTCATAAATATGTTGGGGGAGGTTATGTGTTGACCTGGTGTGCTGGTTATGAGGCACACAGTAGTGTGCCCACCACACACCGCCAGTTCACGTAACACAGTTCAGCCAATTGTGGCGTTTCATATAGGGACCCCTATTGTCACTACATTGACACAACGTTGAGTGAGTGACAGATAGGGTACGTCATGGTTACTTGTGTAACCTCCGTTTCCTGATGGAGGGAACGAGACATTGTGTCCCTCCTGCCACAACACTGAACTACCCGCTGAAATGGCCGGACCTTATATCGGCTCCTCAGCATAAAACCTGAATGAGTGGTTGCATACCAGCTCCTTTTATACCCATATGTCCGGGGAGTGGCATGCAAATACCACTCGCCAATTTTCATTGGCCTTTTATCAAAGACCAGAGGTGTCTCGGGCTCCCAAGAGTGACCCGTAGTGTCACTACATTGACACAATGTCTCGTTCCCTCCATCAGGGAATGGAGGTTACACAAGTAACCATGACGTTTTATCCTACATTTATAAACATACCCTACATGTATTAATGAATCATGATTTCTGCATGACCCAATTACCCCTTAAACTCTTACTCTTTCTGTCCCCCAGACTCAATGTGTGACTCTCCTGCAGGAGGTTCTCGGGCAGGGAGAGGCCAGGATGGGGTTGCTGGCCAGGGAGAGGGTTTCAATTTCAAGTGCAAGGCTACAGCATGTTCCTGACCAAGAGAAAGAACTAAACTAAAAGATCAAGGAAAAGCAGAGGAAAAGAGCAATAACAAAGATGCAAGGAGTCATCTGCATCTATAGTAATCTTCATAGCACATTGATTCCGATTGAGAAAAAAGTGATAAAGAGAAAAGGGTGAAAAATCCCCCCACCACTTTCTCTACACTGCTACACTCCTCCTCTTTCCCTCCCACTAAGATATTCTGTCTAAAGACACCCCCCTTTTCCCTCTTTCGCTCTATCCCTATATCTCCATCTGTCCTCTGTTCCTATCCTGCACTCTCCCACACATGCATATTCTATTAAACAACACTATTCTTATGCTTGCTGTCTCTCATCGGGTCGTCTTTTAGTGTGTTTCCATTGAACTGCTTTGAGACCTTCTAATGATTTTTATTTCTTCTGGCGTGTGGAGAAACCGGCTCAGTGCTGCTCTCTTTCTCTCTCTCAGCTGTGTCTCTCACTCTGGGACAGCCTGTTTCTCATTGAGAGGCCCTTTTTTACTTGTAACATACAAGTCGCTCTTTTTACGGTGAAGGTTTCCCTCCCCCTCCCCTTCTTCTCTACACTTTTCCGTAAAGAAAGGAAGGAAGCAGATGAGAGAGATGTCTGTGAGAAGGAATGATGAAAATGCAGGGAGAGAGAAAAAGAGAAAGAAGGAAGGAGGGGTAAAAGAAGAGAGCACGAATGAGGAGAGTGGACTGGCATAAACGTGAAACACGAGAGGGAGAAGAGTAAAGCAGCAGAGGAAGCCGTAAGAAGAGAAACGAGGGATGGCTGAATAACCTGGAAGTGGGCAAAATTGGGGGAAAGGAAACCACCATTCTATTCCAACACTTTGGGGTATTTAGCTTTTTACTTTCCCATGTTTTGTCTCTTGTTTTTGTAATTTCTTGTCTTCCTTTACGCTCCATGTTTTGTATGTGTCCATTCTCTTTGCGGTTCTTATTTTATGTCATTATGTTCTAATATCTTTCCTGGATATTTTCCTCAAATCTTATGACTGTGCGTTCTGTTTCTCTATGTGAAAAAATGACCACCCGTTTGTGGACTTACAGTACTTTTTCTTACTCTTGCTTCCAGCTGCAGTCTTGTTTCTCTGTGTTAGGAGAAATACTCTGGCTTCTTGTGCAACACGCAATAGATTTTGTTGTGTATTTCTGTTCAAGATTATTTTGTTAGTACTGTAGACTAATATTTATGACTCTAAAAGGCAAAATGGGGCCCAGTCAAGAGGATGAAGTTGGGGAATAATATGTTTTGAACTCAACATTTGCATCAGATTAATGTGTAGATTTGTGTGATCTTCATATTATTAAAATGCCCATTCCTGGCATCTTTAGTTTGTTGCACTTTTATTTCACTTGAATCATTTAAAAAATGTACCATAGTCCCTTTATTTATCCCCTTGCTCTCCCTGTACCACGCTCCTCCCATCATCCCTCATCCCGCTATTAGTGTTTCTTCGTCTTCGTTCTTGGGAAAAGGTTTACCATTGTAACACTGTATTTGTCAAACCAAATAATAGAAATACTGCAATTAGTGAACATTTCTCAGCATTCTCTAAATCTTTCTCTTTCTGTTTATATTTCCCCAAAGTAACCTCAAAAACTATTCTTCCTCTCCTCTTTATTGTATGCTAACTTAATTACCTTCTCACAGTGAGCTTGATCTTTCTCTGTCTCTCTGCATACACAGATGTTTCTTTCTGGGTTTTATAAGTCAATTCACTGTATATCCGGCTGCATACCTGTCTCCATGGCAATCCACTATTATTCTCACTGCCCTTACCCTCATTGTTCTGCTCACCTGTCTACATATAAAAGTGTAAGAGCAGACCTGCTGTCCAAAAAGTTTGCATTCAACTTACAACCTACAGGTTCTTTAACAATATTTATTAATGAGCAGGGTTTTCAAACTGTAGAAGTGCTAGGGGGGTCTGCGAAAGAAAAAAGTAAAAAAAATAAAATAAAAAAACAAATAATGTATTACTTATTTTATAGACATTATTACTTATTCATTCTAAATTCTATATTAGAAAAAAATAAAATGTAAAATAAAATGTATTATATTCACAGGCATAGTTTTTTAATTTCAAGAAATAAAAATAAATCTGAAAATAGTTTCATATATTATGATACTTTCCAAAATATTTGTTTATTAACTTTCTGGGGAATTTCTCCATGCTACTGTTGCTTTTAGCTTGCTTACTGGGGGATGTATGGCAATATTATCTGTAAAGCTGCTGCAGAACAATATTTACTGTATTGTGAATATACTATACAAATAAATTTGAACTGAATAGAAAAGGTTTGTATTTGCTATCGTAACCACAATGAGTGACAATTATTTAATTTACAATACATTTTTTCTCACACAGAATAAATAGAACTTTAAACATGCAATATGCAACTGCCTTTATATTTTAGGAAGGGGGTCATATTTGGGGTCCTTGGCATCAAAAGTTTGAAAACCCCTGGTTGTGTTTTGGCACACTGATTTTTAGTCCCTTTAGTTGCTTGCATTGCAACCAAATGGATAACTATTATAAATGTCTCGGTCCTTTTTCTGAGATTGACAACCATTGTCATTATAACATTGCTGTAAAGATACTTAAAAAATCTTCTCCTTTTGTTCCATGGGGGAAAACAGCATACAGGTTTAGAATGATATGAGGGTGAGTAAAAAATGACTTGAATGAATAATTTTCATTCTAGGGTGAACTATTCCTTCCTATTCCATAAGTCACAGATGACTTACTGTACATCTATTCCTCAGTCCAAGGCTGTAAGGTGTCCCAATGGATTGTGACGTATTAAATTGTCTGAGTGAGTTGAGATGGCTGTGTAGCAGTAGATGCCTCTTATGTCTCACTTTATAAAATGTTACTCAGTGACACCTATCAGTTATGCAGAGTGCAGTAAAAAGATTTGGCAGAAAGGAAAAAAGGGGGTTTTGGGACTGGGTGGGTGGTGAGTCTGTCCTAGGTTGTGGTGTCATAAAGAATATAGAAAGCAATGATATTTGACTATCCCTTATCCACTCGTACTCTTGTGGACTGTCACTTTCCAAATCCCAAATCCCAAGGAACGGATATTCCAGTTGCGTTAGTGTATGTCTGCTATCAGATAGGTTGCTGTTTTAAAGGCATTCAATATGGTCTGACCTCTCAGAAAATATCTATTGTATATTTAAAGCCTACAATAAGAAGTGCTTTTATGTTGAAGCAGCACTTCATTGAAGTATCTATGTAGGATATATTCTGGTAGATTTCATCATAATCAGTCTTTTTTTTGGGGGGGGGGGGATTTTTCCCCTTTTTCTCCCAATTTGGAATGCCCAATTCCCAATGTGCTCTAAGTCCTTGTGGTTGCATAGTGATTCGCCTCAGTCTGGGTGGCAGACTGGGCCAATTTGGTTGCTTAGGAGACCTGGCTGGAGTCACTCAGCACGCCCTGGGATTCGAACTAGCGAACTAGCGAACTCCAGGGGTGGTACCCAGTGTATTTTACCACTGAGCTACCCAGGCCCCCATGATCAGTCTTTCAGTTTCTAGCTCATAGATTAATATGTCAACCATAACACAATATTGTTTTTTGATGAACTAGTAAGTTATTTAAAAAATCAGTTCTCAGCTGAAATTACTTTCTTTTTTGGTTAGCAAGTACATTTAATAAGCTACTAAATGGATTACCTTGAGCCACAAGTCTTTTTGGTATTGAATACCAGTATAAAACAGTATAAGGGCCATTGACTCACCATATGTTGAAGTGTCTCAGATTGCTTGAGCCCACCCTCACTGAAGTGCTCAGGAAATCAATAGGTTTGACATCTGCACTGCCTCATATCTCATTTTTTCTCAGAAGGATATGAGATAGAATGTTGAAAAATATGTTCCCTTATGATTCCATTCATTTGACATTGCGTCACTAAGCTGATGCTATGGGAGTGTCCTTCTACACAATCTAGTTGAAACTCTTCTACAATAATGGCAATTCTAAGATTGGCTATGGTGTTTAAGCACCGCTCTTTTAGGCATGAAGCTGTCCAGTATAAAAGCAGGCATGCTAACACCATTCTTTAGAATTTTCTTCCTTCAAGACCCTCATCTAGAAGCCCTCTACTTCGCAGTCGACATACATGAGTCAGCAGATGCGATCTTCATGGCAATGAGAAGACTCTCCGCTCCCCTGCAGTGTTCCGGCGAACATTTACTCCACCTCGCCACTTAACGCTTTGCTGGTGAATGGGCCACTTCAGCATCCTGATTCCCCGCAGCGCTTTGGCAGGAGTTTTGCATCCTTATAAGCTATTGTTGACATTGTGTGTGTGTGTGTGTGTGTGTATGTGTATATATGTATATATCACAAAAGGGCCACTTGCGTGTACGTGTCTTTTTAAAGACGTCATTCCACAAGTGTTCCAAGCGGCACATCCAGTAGTCACACGGTCATGAGAGCTGTATTCATTGCTTGGCCCGCGGCTACTCCGAAGCAGCTCTAATGGAGACAGACTGCCCTCACTGTGAGAGCATGAGTCTCAAGATGCTCTCGGATCAACCTCATTCTGAGGGACGATTCTGCCTCATGCGCTCTCCCACTTGCCCCTTCTGTGACTCCCAAGGGATCACATGAGGGGGCACAGTGGGGCCGTCAGATTCAGCTAGATGAATCAGAGATAGATCTCATGCTGGCGCAAGTCCTGCAAGCCCCTTGATCTTCTCTTGAAGCGGCTTTGCCTATATATTATGGTTGACGAGCTCCGGTCCCCTGTTGAAGCACGAGACCTCGTTATGTTTGGCGGTTCTGATGATGAAGATGATGCCATATCCCTCGCAGCATCAGAGACTGTGAATGGTCCAATGTTGTCAAGTGATTCCCTCCTAAAATTATGAGTACTGTGCACAACAGCTTCCCGGTGGTGAGCCGCGCTCAGTCTCATCTAGCGAGCGAGCCGATGTGCCCTTTTTGTGCAGAAAATTCACAATCTCTTCATAGAAAATGCGATAGAGATTGTTTAGAGCTTGCATGTTCACAAAGTGCATCAATGTGGCACTCGACCCTCTGAAAATGAGTGCACATTTTGAACTACCTCAACGATTGGCTATTACTGGCCCAATCAGAGGCTCTGTTATACCAGCACAGGGACTTATTGCTCCAACATCTGAACAGCCTGGGCCTCAATGTCAACTGGGCCAAGAGCACGCTCTCCCCCAGCCAACAAATCTCCTTTTTGGAAGTCCATCTCGACTCCATGAGTGAGCGTATGCATCTCACGAGCGAGCGCGTTCAGGCCATTCTCCAATGTCTGTCTCAGTTCAGATTGGGGAGAGCACTTCCAATGAAGCTGTTTCAAAAAGCACTGGGGCTTATGACGGCGGCATCTGCCATCACTTCATAAGGTCTTTTAAATGTGAGACCTCTTCAGTGCTGTGCCACAACATGCCTGGAGCCAAGGCACATGCGCATCACTATATCTTGCCGCAGTCTAGCTGCTTTAGCACCTTGGTCAGCTCCTGCCTTCTAACAGCAAGGTGTCATGCTGGGGCAGATTTTCAGGTGGAAAGTGACCACGGATGCTTCCAATGCAGATTGGGGTTCCCAGTTCCCAGTGTGCGACGGACGCCCGGCTTTCGGCACCTGGACAGGTGGGAGAAAGGCGTGGAACATCAACTGCCTGGAACTGTCGGCTGTTTTCCTAGCCTTGAAAGCTTTTCAATCCAAAATAACAAATGATCATGTTCTGATTCGCTCGGACAACATGACAGTTGTGGCATACATAAATCACCAAGGCGGAATTAGTTCCCTGCCAATGATGAGACTGATGCGTCCCCTCCTCCTGTGGAGTGAGCACCATCTCCTCTCCCTGCAGGCAACATATGTTCCAGGCTGTCTGAATTACGTTGCAGACCTATTGTCACGCCAAGGAGTGATGCCTGGCAAATGGAGACTTCATCCTCAGACTGTCCTGAGGAATTGGGAAATATTTGGCAGAGGGGAGATCACTCTATTTGCCTCCATGGAAAATGGCCACTGTCCCCTCTGGTACTCCAAGTCCCAGGCTCTGCTAGGAGTGGACGCAATGGCCCACAAATGGCGTGCCATGGTGTGCCTCCTTCACTCTGTCATATGCAACGTCCGGGAGGACAAGGAAATAATTTTATTGGTTGCGTCGAAGTGGCCCAATCAGTCCTGGTTTCCAGAAATTATAGAGCTTCTGGACGGCCCTCCATGGGAAATACCGTTGAGGAGGGATCTCCTCTCTCAAGTGCAGGGCACATCCCCAGTCCAAGATGTGGAACCTGCATGTGTGGCCCCTGAACGGAATGCGCTAAACGTGCCAGAACTGACTCAGTCAGTTATGAACACCATTTTACAGGCTAAAGCGCCATCTACGAGATGCCTTTACGTACTGAAATGGAATGTGTTCACTAATTGGTGCTTTTCATTGGTGGCTAAATCCCCCTCGCCCAGCTACAGTCCTGACTTGGGACCTAAATTTAGTCCTAAAAGCACTCGCGGGGCCCCCCTTCGAGCCTCTGGGCCCTGTTGATTTGCGTGTGCTTTCTCTTAAGGCCGCATTACTGCTGGCTTTGGCCTCAGTAAAACGGGTCGGTGATTTGCAAGCACTGTCAGTTGACAATGTCATGTCTGGAGTTTAATCCAAGTCTTTTAAAAGCCACTGTCAAACCCAGAAAAGGCTATGTGCCTAAGGTTTTAACCACGCCCTTCAGAGCGCAGGTGGTTCACCTTCAAGCCTTTTTCCCTCTTACATTTTATTCAAATGAGGAACAGTCCTTGCATTTGCTATGCCTTGTGTGAGCACTTCACGCATACTTTGAGTGCACCTGCCAGTTCAGACTGTCTGACCAGCTCTTTGTGTGCTATGGAAGATGCACAAAAGGAATGTCCGTCTCCAAGCAGAGACTTTCTTTCTGGATCATTGATACGATCATCCTGGCTTACGAGTCGCATTTCCCAATTGGTGTTAAAGCACACTCAACTAGAGGCATGGCATCTTCATGGGCATGGACGAATGGTGTGTCCTTACAAGACATATGTTTTGCAGCAGGATAGTCTTCTCAAAACACATTCACAAGGTTTTACAACCTAGACGTAACATCTCTCTGTCTGGAGTGCTTGCTGTTTCCTTGGCCAAACATATACTTATGCCCCTCCTTTTAAGTACAGGGTCACCCATCATTTTACACAATCGCCTGCATTCAGGCTGTTTTAATTTCCCTAAGTCACAAGATCTTCATTATAAATAAAACTTCCTTCCAGACTGGGGTCGTGAAGGGGTTTATTCATACTATATGACTATAATTCATATATCCTTTCTGAGTGTTCCCCTCCTGGCTCACCATGAGTGTCATTCACTTGCGGCATACTCATGTTGGTTGCCGTCCCACGGGACTGCGGCATCATGTTTTCCTCTCTGGGAGGGTTATGTCATGTTGTTCAGTGTGATGGGAATCTTAGTGATGCAATGTCAAGTGCACTGAATCATAAGGGAATGTCTCGGTTACGTATGTAACCTCGGTTCCCTGAGATGAAGGGAATGAAAAATTGCGTAAGCTGGCCGCACTACAGTCTCAGAGTTTTTTGAGGTGCGAGCGATGCACTCTTTGTCAATCAGTCAGAACATTTTGAGGAATGGTGTTTGCACGCCCGCTTTTAAACCGGACAGCTTCACGCCTAAAAGGGCGGGGCTTAAACACCATAGCCAATCTTAGAATTGTCATTATTTTTGAAGGGTTTCAACTAGGTCATGTAAAAGGACACTCCCATAGCGTCAGCTTAGTGACTCAATGTCTCGTTCCCTTCATCTCAGGGAACATGGTTACTTTCGTAACCTCCATTTCTTGATGAAGGGAATGAGACATTGTGTCGATGTAGTGACACTTGTGTAGTGACACATGCAGGGTCACTCTTGGGAGCCCAAAACACCTCTGATCTTTGAAAAAAGGCCAATGAGAATTGGCGAGTGGAATTTGCATGCCACTCCCTCGTACATACGGGTATAAAAGGAGCTGGCATGCAACCACTCATTCAGGGTTTGTGCTGAGGAGCCGAGACCAGGTCCCGGCCATTTCAGCGGGTAGTTTAGCGTTGTGGCAAGAGGGACACAACAGAGATTACGAAAGTAACCATGACGCTCCCTATCTGTCACTCACTCGATGTTGTGTCGATTTAGTGACACTAGGGGTCCCTATACAAAACACCACAACTAGCTGAACTGTGTTACGTGAAGTGGCAGTGTGTGATGGGCAGACTGCTCTGTGCCTCGTAGCCAGCACTCCAGGCCATCACTTAACCTCCCCCAATGCTCTTTATGAGCGTCAAACAGTCCTTCAGGAACAAGTCGACTGCTCAACAGGCTGGCCCAGCTGAGGCCTCTTTTCCTTCTCTTTTCTCCCAAAAAAGAGTGGAATTTGTTATCTGACTGGGAGCCCTAAGTGTCTACGTCGGGGGGGGGGGTGTCACTCCCAAGGGGAAGACACCACGGAGACCACACCCTGCCCAAAAAAGGGGGGGGGGGGGTACTTCAAGTGGAAATACATCACATGGTCTTACCGAGTCTTGTTAGAAGTATGTCATGTGGAAAGTCACATGGTAGGTCTTACCCAAGGGGGGAGGAGTTTCTACAAGCATGGCGACCGGCGACTGCTCAAGGAAGACGTAGTTTACCAAGAGGGAAACAATTTTATGGAAGATATAACACATGGGGTTACCTATGGGGAACCACCACATGCAGAGCACCTACCTCAGTACAGGGCCTTACCAGCACATTTACTGAGCTGGCAGCGAGTTTCTTCACAAACTCGACTGCCACAGGGCTAAGGAGGAAAGTCATCCAGCGATCACAGTCTGTGAACACTACTGGGAGTCAAGAGTGCACGTCTTCCCCTCAAGGGAGGGTAAAGGCACTATGTGTAAGTCCTTTACGCTGTCCACCAAAGCAGACAAAGAGCTGCTCGGAGCTCCTAAAGCTCTGCGTGCGATCCAAATAGATGCGTAAAGCTCGTACCAGACACAGCAATGCCAAGGCTGGGTCTGTCTCCTCCAGGGGCAGCGCTTGCAGGTTCACCACCTGATCCTTAAAAGGGGTCATGGGAACCTTGGGCACATAGTCCGGTCGGGGTCTCAGGATCACATGAGCGTAACCTGGACCGAACTCCAGGCACGATTTGCTGACAGAGAACGCTTGCAGGTCCACTACCCTCTTGATGGAAGTGAGTGCAGTCAGGAGGGCAGTCTTGAAAGGGAGTGCCTTAAGCTCAGCTGACTCCAAGGGCACAAAGGGAGCTCCCTGTAGACTCTAAAGGATTACAGAGAGGTCCCACAGGGGAACGAGGCATGGTCTAGAGGGGTTCAACCTCCTAGCACCTCTCAGGAACCTGATGATCAAGTCGTGCTTCCCCAAGTACTTACCATCTACTGCATCGTGATGAGCTGAAATAGCGGCTACATACACCTTCAAGGTGGAGGGGGACAGCCGCCCCTCCAACCTCTACTGCAAGGAAAGCACTGATCCGACTACGCATCTCTGGGGGTCTTCCCGTCGGAAAGAACACCACTTAGCGAACAGACGCCACTTCAAGGCATACAGGCGCCTTGTAGAAGGAGCCCTAGCCTGAGTGATTGTGTCCATCACCGTGGTCAGTAGGCCACTTAAGTCCTCCGCATCCTGTCCAAGGGCCAGACGTGGAGATTCCAGTGGTCTGGTCACGAGTGCCAGATGGTGCCCCGTCCCTGAGAAAGAAGGTCCTTCCTCAGAGGAACTTGCCAGGTTGGGGCTGTCGCGAGGAGCATGAGATCCAAGAACCATGTCTGGGTGGGCCAGTAGGGTGCTACTAGGATGACCTGCTCCCCGTCCTCCCTGACCTTGCACAGGGTCTGTGCAAGTAGGCTCACTGGGGGAAACACATACTTGCGTAGTCCAGGGGGCCAGCTGTGTGCCAACGCATCTATACCGAGAGGTGCCTCGGTCTGGGTGTACCAAAGTGGGCAATGTGAGGATTCCTGGGAAGCAAACAGGTCTACCTGTGCTTAACCGAATCGACTCCATATCAGCTGGACCACCTGAGGGTGGAGTCTCCACTCTCCCCTGAGGGTAACCTGATGTGACAGCGTGTCCGCTGTGGTGTTGAGGTCGCCCGGGATGTGAGTGGCTCGTAGCGACTTGAGGCGCTGCTGACTCCAGAGAAGGAGACGGCGGATGAGTTGTGACATGCGATGGGAGCATAGACTGCCTTGGTGGTTGATGTAAGCTTCCATCGCTGTGTTGCCCGTCCGGACCAACACGTGCTTGCCCTGGATCAACGGCCGAAACCTCCGCAAGGTGAGCAGTACTGTCAACAACTCTAGGCAATTGGTGTGCCAACGCAGCCATGAGCCAGTCCAAGAACCGGCGGCTGTGGGCCCATTGCATACGTGCCCCAGCCCGTCTTGGAGGCATCTGTTGTATCCACGACACGTCTGGAGACGTGCTCTAGGGGAACCCCTGCCCGTAGAAATTCCAGGTCGGTCCAATGGCTGAAGATGCAGTGACAGATCAGCATGATGGCCACGCGATGTGTCCCGCAGTGCCATGCCCATCTCGGGACTCGAGTCTGGAGCCAGTGCTGAAGCGGTCTCATTTGCATCAACCCAAGCGGTGTGGCCGTCGCTGAGGATGCCATATGCCCCAGGAGCCTCTGAAAAAGTTTCAGTGGAACCGCTGTCCTCCGTCTGAACGCCTTCAGACAGTTCAGCACTGACTGAGCACATTCGTCTGTGAGACGCGCTGTCATCGAGACCGAGTCCAACTCCAGACTGAGAAAAGAGATGCTCTAAACCGGGGAGAGCTTGCTCTTTTCCCAGCTGACCCGAAGCCCCAGTTGGCTGAAGTGTCGAAGCATGAGGTCACTGTGTGCACATAGCAACTCTCGAGAGTGAGCTAAGATCAGCCAGTTGTCGAGATAGTTGAGAATGCGGACGCCCACTTCCCTTAGCGGGGCAAGGGCTGCCTCTGCGACCTTCATGAAGACATGAGGGACAAGAACAGGCCAAAGGGGAGGACCTTGTACTGGTACACCTGGCCCTCGAATGCAAACCGCAGGAAGGGTCTGTGTCGAGGTAGGACTGAGACGTGGAAGTACACGTCCTTCAGGTCTACCGCCGCGAACCAATCTAGATGCCGGACGCTCGCTAGAATGCATTTTTGCATCAGCATCTTGAACGGGAGTCTGTGCAAGGCCCGGTTCAGTACTCGCAGGTCCAAGATTGGTCGCAACCCACCGCCTTTCTTTGGTACGATGAAGTAAGGGCTGTAGAACCCTTTCCTCATCTCGGCTGCAGGGACAGGCTCTATCGCGCCCTTGCTCAGGAGGGTCGCGATCTCCGCACGCAAGGTAGCGGCATTCTCGCCCTTCACTGAGGTGAAGCAGACGCCGCTGAACCTGGGCGGGTGCCTGGCGAACTGAATCACGTAGCCGAGTCGGACGGTCTGGGTCAGCCATCGCGACGGGTTGGAAAGCGTGAGCCACACGTCCAAACTCCGGGTGAGGGGGACCAAGAGGATAATCGTGTCGGATGTACCGGCAGGTGGGGCATCACGGTGGGGCGGAGCTCGAGGTGCCATGATGAGGGGACTCAAGCCCCATGGCTGTGCTGAGTCGAGGGACATCAAAGCACTTACCTGGCTCTAGCCACCCACCATGAGATTGGCCGAGGAGGGGGGAGGAGAGTTCTTGTCCCCGAGGTCCATCAGCACTAATCCCATGTGGGGGTATTCGTGCCACAGCTGGGCGCCCAGGGGCGGGGGTCCGCCGCTGGAGTGCCAGCCAACCCTGCCAAAAAGGAACGGTGGACGGTGGTCATGACGACGGCTGTGCACACCGGACATGTGACCCAGGAAACAAGGAAACTGCTCCTTTGCTGAACCTTTGGGTACCGCAGCCTCTGGGGCATGCGGCGAAAAAGGAAACAAAAGATTCTCCTCCTGTCCCTCCACCAGGGGATGGAGTGGTCTGTGCACCAGCTCCAAAGAGATGGGTCTCCTTTCCCCTGCGTCGCCCATCTCAGGGGCACTTCGAAGCCTTCCTCGGGTTCTTGGTGGCCGGCCGTGAGACGGGGGGCGTCTGCTTCCTGTGATGGGCTGCACGCTGGGGCCAGGCCATGGGGGCGGGCTGCAGCGGAGCCGGAGATGTTGCTGCAGGGAGACGCCCTTGGCGACGAGCAGATGGGGTACAGAATCTTGAGCCGCGCCAGGGCAGGATGTGCTTTATAGACTCCGTCTGCTTCTTCACCATCGAGAACTGCTGGGCAAAGTCCTCGATGGTGTCGCCAAACAGGCCAACCTGGTAATTGGGGGCGTTAAGGAACCGTGCCTTGTCCGCCTCTCGCATCTCTGCCAGAGGTGGAGCTCCTGGACCATGAGAGTGGACATCGCCTGCCTGAGAGACCCCGCTGTGACTTCCGTCGCCCGGAAAGCAAGGTCGGTCGCCGAGCGCAGTTCCTGCATCAATCCCGGGTCAGAACTACCCTCGTGCAGTTCTTTTAGTGCCTTGGCTTGCTGTACTTGCAGGAGAGCCATGGCATGCAGGGCGGAGATGGCTTGTCCAGCGGCACCGTAGGCCTTAGCTGTTAGAGACGACGTAAACCTACAGGCCTTGGACGGGTGCCCACACCAGGTGGCGGTGCTCTGCGGTGCACATAAGTGCACCGAGAGCGCCTTTTCCACCTGGGGGATCACTGAATACCCCGTGGCCACTCCACCATCGAGGATAGCGAGAGCAGGGGAGCTGAAAGATCGGGACCGGGCAGTAAAAGGTGCTTCCCACGACCTCGTCAGCTCCTCATGCACTTCCGGAAGAAAGGAACAGGGGCCCAGGAACGGGAGCCCAGGAGCCAATCGTCGAGCCACGAGGGTTCAGGGGGGGAGTGGAGGGTTCCACTCTAGCCTGACGCTTGCGGCCGCCCAGGAAAGCATGTCTGTCATTTCGCGTCAGCCTGAGACTGGGCTACCGTTTCCGAAGGAGGAAGCCCAGCCAAAGCCTCAGCGTTAGACGGGAGCCTGCTCTCAGATGCTGCGCTCGATAACTCATCATCTTACGGGGCGCCAAACGAGATGTCGAACCCGCCCTGAGATGAGCCGGCGATCTCGTCCGAGCACGTGGGTGCAAGCGAGCGTGCTGGGGAATGGGAGGTCCGTGGGGGGATACCCGGCGGAGGTGGTCCCATTGAGGTCCCCAAATCGCCCCCAGTGCTAACCGGCACGGCCTCATACTCGTAGGTAGAAGGACCGAGGTGGGGAGCCTCTGGGGTGGCTTGCTTTCTTACGAATGCAAGAAAGCAACGTTGCCATGGTCATGTTCTCGCAATGAGGACATGATCCATCCACGAACGATGTCTCTACGTGGGCAGCGCCCAGACACGCAAGACAGCAATCGTGGCCATCGGAAGCAGAGAGATAGCGACCACAACAAGGAATAACACACAAACGGAAGGGCATCTTTAAAAAGACGTTCCATGTGTGCTGCTCTTTTATGAATGGAAAATATACTCTTTTTCAGAATATACTCTTTTTTTGCTCTGCTGAAGCGCCTGGGGCGTTCTCTGCACTGTACAGGCACAGAGGGGGAGAAGCCGCTGAAATGCACCGTCAAATCCAACAGTCTTTAGCAAGGTGAGTTTTTCTAGAGGTATTGTATTCAGTGCACTGAATGCAACCGCTCGGCTCCGAAGAGAAAATCTGAATGAGTGGTTGCATGCCAGCTCCTTTTATACCCGTATGTCCGGGGGAGTGACATGCAAATTCCACTCACCAATTCTCATTGGCCTTTTTTTCAAAGATCAGAGGTGTTTCGGGCTCCCAAGAGTGACCCCTAGTGTCACTATATCGACACAACATCGAGTGAGTGACAGATAGGGAACCAAGGTTACAGTACATACATAACAGAGACGTTTTCTTCCAATTAATTCAGAACACAGTGCAGTGATGAGTTCTTATTGTGCAGTATTCAATTAGCCTCAGGATAGAAGTTATCAGTATGGTCAATGATCAGTAGTAATTTTCTAGTGTAAAATAGACCAACCTTGAGTGATTAAGGACAAAAATATTCCTAAAAAGTTTGATGTCACTTGGTATTACAAAAACATTTTCTATAAGAATTTTCTATTTCCATAGAATAAGTTTCTATGGTCTCTGTATAAAGAATTCCAAACACATGTTTGGAAATAGCTTGTCTACATATAAGGGCACATAAATTATAATTTGCCTAACTGCCTTACTTGCAGGGTTGGGAGGGTTACTTTTGAAATGTATTCCACTACAGATTACAGAATACATGCTGTAAAATGTAATTTGTAATGTATTCCGTTAGGTTACTCAAGGTCAGTAACATATTCTAAATACTCTGTATTACTTCTTCAGCACTGGTAGATTTTTTCACTTGTTTTGACTATAAAAACTCTGCCAGTACAGTAAGACAAAATACACATGTTAAAAATACATTCTCTGAAACACCTAAATATCTTATGCAGTGTTGTTTCTAAAACAAGATAAATCAAATTGATCTTGTTTTAAGGATTTTTAGGTATTTTTACAGGAAAACAATACAAAAATTATTATCAAGAATACGATTTTTGCCCTAATATCAAAGGTCTTACTAGAAAAAAAGAAATTGTGATCCAACGTGAATTTTCTTGATAAAAAAATATGATCATGCCTGGTAACATGTGTATGTAAAATGGCTAGAAATAGCATTTTAGCTTAGCGTAAAGCTGACAATTTACATGAGGTATATCTCTATTTCTTCTGCTCCAAACTTACTTCAAACGTACTTATTTGTCTCCTCGTATGAATGTAACACATCATAAGAAAGTGTTTCACCACTGTTCAAATGCACTTTGGATCGCATCATTTATATATATAAATGTTTTCCATCTGAAAGAACTAAATATTAAATGAAACACAAGACAATAAAATGCAAAGTAATCTGTCCATTAATCTAAATACTTTTGGAATGTAACTGTATTCTAAATACCAATGATTGAAATTGTAACTGTAGTGGAATACAGTTACTTATATTTTGTATTTTAAATACGTATTCCTGTTACATGTAATCCATTACTCCCCAGCCCTGATTAAGAACCAATTAACAATCCTTACATTAAACATTAGTAAATATAAAATCAAACAGAAACTTGCTATTTGTCATGTTACTCAAGATGCTTGTATTTGTTTTAAAATAATTGTTGTTAATTAGGAAACTAGGAATAGCGATTGGACTTTTTTAAATCTAGATTTGAAATGAATAAAGAGAGATTGTCTCTAGATATGATGTAGCAATGTACAATTTATACCCCCTCATAATTGTTCATGAGAAGGTATGGCAATAACCTAAGACAGATGCTTTTTCTGCCATCCTGAAACATGGGCTGAAGTGCATTTGCATAGTACAAAAAACAAAGTTTAGTGTGACCGACACCTCTGAAATATATGTGTTTGTGTTTTTACACAAAAGTACCTAAAATTATGGACAGGTTGACAAGGGCTTGTTTGAAATACATTATTTTTGATACAGGGTGCAAATATAAATACTTTGGCATTTATTTGTGCATTAATTTAGAAACTAAATTTAAAACAGAAACCAAATGCCCTGTGGGTATGTGTGGATTGTGTTAAGCACTTTCAAAGCACTGTTTACATTTTGGTAGCTAAATGCACACATGACTAGATGTTACATAAAATATTTAAAATACAAACAGTCAGACTGCTCTTTTGAAATTTAGGAGCATGAAAAGTAAATCACGCACTATTTATTGCCTTTGGCAATGGAGATGTAATCAAGAATGTATTCATGCAAAAATGTAACTGTAATCTGATTATGCACATTATAAAATATAATATTATCCAAATACAAATTCTCGATTTTTGTAATCTGATTTCCTTATTCAGATTATATGTAATCTGTTCATTTTGTTCCAAATATATGACGAAATATGCAACCCATACACGTTTTGTTTTTCATTACAAATTATATTATCTGCAGAACAAATATTAAAGTAAAATATTTGAATATCTAGAATATCTTATTAGACCTGGGTTCTGATCCTTTGTTGAAACCAGGAAGTAATCGAGATCCAATAATCAGTGAGAAGCACGATTCAGAGGTGGCATTTTTCCATCTAACATAAATTTTTTACTCCACTGACGGTAAGGTTTAAGTTTGGGGTTTGGCTTGAGGGGGAAAGTTCATAAAATGAGCATTCCTCTTCACTGTATTACAGCCTTTACAGTTGAAAAACACTCGCTTCACAACTTGCTTTTGGTGCCCCTCCATGGATGCTTCACCTGGAAAATGGAGCTCACACTTGCCCGTACGGCCAAAATCAGCTAACGGTTTGGCCACTGAATATGGAATGGGATTGTATACTGTTGATTGTGTGTAAATATTCTGGTTAACCTCACCAGTGACTCATATCTAAATAACTCTTTCATCAAATATCAGCCCACTGCAGTCTTCTAATTGGAATATTGTTGGGTAGCCAATTCGGCCATCAACAAAAGGTGAATGTGCAGTATATTAGTATATTCAAAATGCACACAAATGCATTGTTGGGTATAATCTAATTACAAAGTAAAAAGTTTTTAGTACAAAAACACATTACATTTAGTTAGATTACAGTTACTGACTTTCAATTAAATTAATGACTTTTAAGTAGATTACTTAGTCTAAAAGTATTCCTAAATTTATGCCTGTTTGTGATCCTTCAGTTGCTCTGACAACTGAATGATGTGTTGAAAAACAAAAACTTTTCTGTGAAAAGTGAATAAAAAAGTACATTAAAAGTAATTAGTAATGTGATAATTACTTTTAATACTTTTTTATTAAGTAATCAGTAATCTGATTACAATTTTAGTAATTTGTAGTGATTTTTTTATAGTAACTTACCTAACACCCTACATACATACAGTATATATTGTATATTTGGCAAAAATACTTGAAATACTATACACCGATCAGCCACAACATTAAAACCACCTGCCTAATATTGTGTAGGTCCCCCTCGTGCCGCCAAAACTGCACCAGCCCGCATTTCAGAATAGCATTCTGAGACACTATTTTTCTCACCACAATTGTACAGAGCCATTCTGAGTAAATTCTAGAGACTGTTGTGTGTGAAAATCCCAGGAGATCAGCAGTTACAGAAATACTCAAACCAGCACATCTAGCACCAGCAATCATCCACGGTCAAATTTTTTCCCCATTCTGATGGTTGATGTGAACATTAACTGAATGACCTGTATCTGCATGATTTTATGCACTGCATTGCTACCACACGATTGGCTGATTAGATAATCGCATGGATGATTGTTGGTGCCAGACTGGCTGGCTTGAGTATTTCAGTAACTGCTGGAATTTTCACATACAACAGTCTCTAGAATTTACTCAGAATGGTGCCAAAAACAAAAAACATCCAGTGAGCGGCAGTTCTGTGGATGGAAACACCTTTTTGATGACAGAGATCAACAGAGACTGGCCAGACTGGTTAGAACTGACAAAATCTACGGTAACTCAGATAACCGCTCTGTACAATTGTGGTGAGAAGAATAGCGTCTCAGAATGCTATTCTGAAATGCGGGCTGGCACTGTTTTGGTGGCACGAGGGGGACCTACACAATATTAGGCAGGTGGTTTTAATGTTGTGGCTGATCAGTGTACATGTTTTTATGGGTACATTTCTGAAAAACTGTGGTTTTAAAAATGTTGGTTTATTGGTATCAGAATCTGGCAAGCAAATATTTCTTCTATCAAAAACGTATATTCTTGCATGGACTGGAAAAAAATTATACTAGACTAAGAACTAGACTAATTCACAATAATAATGCACAATGCAAAATCACACTAATTAGATTCTTGAGATGCTAGTCATATCGGCAAACTTTAATTATGGATGATTTGTCAAGTTAAAGTGTTGCAGTGACTCAATTTCATCAAATGTAATCCTTTTGATGAATGTAATGTAACTCTTTTAAATATTCTTAAAATACTTTTATATAATAAAATATTTTATTGAATGGTATATTTCCTATTGAGCTGTAGTGGTAGTGATATTTTCCACCTGCATAGTGAGAGGTACTGACAGTACGGGCTAATTAACAGTTGACTGACTGCTGTAGTACAGTGTATTTGCCTGGTGTGCTGCTGACTTACATGCATAATTGTACCTGCAGTTGCAAAGGTTTGAGTATGTATGTACAGTACTGGTCAGGATAATGTGTGTGTAAGAGCTCTACCATTTTGTGTGTGTACAGCGCATATGATCATGTGGGTGTGTATACAGTGGTCATGTGGGGGTTAATATCTGCAGTCCAGAGGAATGTGTTTCGGGTCAGCAATGAGAATTCCTCAGTTCTGCAATAGTAGGTCACAGATTTGCTGCTTGCCTCAGCAAACTCCCACACTGGCAATGTCCTCTCTTTCGTTCTCTCACCACCTGTACTTTCCGCTTTCCCTTCTCCTATGTCTCATTTTCAACCTTCACTTATTCAACATGACATTTTTATTTGTGTCCTCTCATTTTTTCTTTGTTTTCATTCAACCTCTGATCACCTTTGTCCTGCAAAGACAACTTAAGACCTGAGGTGTTGGGGGTTGGGTGAAAATGGAGGAAAAGCTGTATGTGTATGTGTGTTACATATAAGTAGCCCTGTGCAAAATTAACCTACCGCCTAGTGCCTCTGTTTGTGAATGATTTCTGTTGCCTTGCCTTTATGTAACTATAAGTTGAGTATCTTTCTTTTTTGCAGATGCAACCTATTTCAATCACCTTTGATAAAGTAATGATTGATTTAGTCATTAGTCAGTATTCTTACTGAGGGAGTTTCCACACCTCACCTGTTCTTTCAGAAATATCTATCCTTAAGATTATTTTGTCCACTAATAGTGAGTAATAGTGTCAATATTTACTCACCATCATGTCATTTTAAACCTGTATATTCTTTTCCATAAAACAACTGCAGTCATAGTGACCATGTCTGTCAAGCATTAAAAAAAAAGAAATATCACCCCAAAAATACCATAAAAGTAGTCCATATGACTTGTGCACCATATTCCAAGTCTTCTGAAGTCATACAATTGTTTTTTGTAAGAAGCAGATCATTGAGTCAGTGAGCTGTGAATTAATCTCTCAGTCCCATTTGTGAACCAGCTCAACAGGCTCAAAAGAATCACTCGTTAACAAATCGGACTGATCCTTTTCTTGAGTTACAGCTCACTGGAGGGGAAGATTATCAATGAATGACTTACATTTCAGACTTTTCCTAAAACAAAGAAGTCATATGACTGGAGAGGAATATAATGCACTAAAGAAGAATAAAATAAGTCATATGGACATCTTTAGGGTGCTTGCTTTTTGTCTTTTTGGAGCTTAGTAGACTTCAAAAGTAGTAGAATCTTAGTAGATTCTTAAAAATGTTTATGTTCCATGTAAAAATGGGTTTGGAACATCATGAGGATGAGTAAATGAAGACAGTTTTCATTTTTGGATATACTATTCCTTTAAGGGAAATATACTGTAGCACAGGCTGCAACAACATATGCCATATTCAACATGTGCACCTGCTGACTCACACACAAGTAGCCACATGCACAAATTCACAGCAAATGCAAACTGGAGTATTATGTTTACATTAGCCACCAAAAGTAAGGCGATATTTGGTTTTAACTTTAGAAATGTAATTAAAACATATGGCGGGCAGCCTTCGGGTGGACCCTCTTTTCAATTGTACCTTTGTTGCAGTGTCCTCAGTGCTCTTTTATTTGTGATGTATCCCTGTCTTTCTAGCGGAGATACCTTTCTTTTTCTTGTTTCTCTGTTTAGCCTTTCTCTTTACCTTTTGTGTTTGCTCCTTGTTCATGTCTGCATCCCTATCTGCTGAAAAAAAAAATAATAATTGGATATATTTAGATTGGGGTCATTAGTAATCTTCTTACGCCTATTGTATATAACAAGACAAGAGTTGTAAACCTGGGACTCAATCCGCATTACATGAGAAGATATTATTGCAAGATGCCTTAAAGGCTTTAAGACCCATTAAGACTATGGGGATTTATGCTGTTCTCCTTGGAGATATTTGACCTTGTTGTATAAATTTAGTATTGTATAGTCATCTCAATCCTGACAGCAATATAGAGGCTCTGAAGTCTGTCCAACACTGTCAAGCAAGGGTTTCAAAACAGGTGTTTCTTGTCAGAATCACCAGCTGTGCCTGTTAGCAAAGACTTTTTTTTGGTAATTTTTTCAATGAGGTCCTGCAATGCTGTGCAGCACACACTTTCTAGCACCACTGTAAAATTTAATTAGTTGACCTTGCTTAAAATTTGCAATCTATTTGCATGTGTTTTCTAAGTAAGCATGCTTATTTGGCACAAGTAAACGTAACTATTTAAGTACATTAACTAGTAATACGTAGACTTAACCTTAGACTTATTTTGCAAAATATTTACGTTTGAGTGAAGAGAGGAATGGCTTGAAAATTGGCTTTGAAAAAAATTGTCAATAGTCAAAAAAGCTAAAACTACATTGATTTTTATAGCATTTATTATATTTCCCCATGAATTCTGTTGATTTGAACAAGCATACATAGTTTTTGCAAGGGCAATGGCTTATGGGTATTCCCCACTGATTATTTTGCCTGATAGTTTTAAGTTAGTAGTACTTGAAGCAAAAGTTTTAGGAACATTTATTTTAGTTATTATACCACATCGTGACATAAAATTGTGTGTGTGTGTGTGTGTGTGTGTGTGTGTGTATTAAGGCAACTTTAGGGTTTACAGTGACAGTTACTTAAAACCAGTAATCATAGTAAAAAAAAAAAAAAAAATTAGGCTTAAGTTAAATCAACCAAAAATTGTACATTTGAGAAACTATTAGTATTTGCAGTGATTTATACAGTATTGTATATAAAGGCCAAGCTCCTAGCTGAAGGATAGAAAGCCAGTTAAAAGGATAATCAGAACTGAAAATTCTGTCATTATTTCATTTCATTTAAAAAAATAAATTGTTGTGTTCCATAAAAAAAAAAAAAAAAAAAAAAAAAAAAAAACTAACAGGCAAAAGTTAAATAGAATGTGCGGTCAATGGTGTGCATTTATAGTCATTGTACAATGGGTTTGAACACAACTCATCCATTTAGAATTTAGAAAATACATTATTTGTTTAATTATACAGGGTTTTAAGTTTCTCTAAAAACTTTGTAATTGTCTAGTTTGATAATCAAATCAATTCCAATTTGCTTTTGCCTTTCCACTGAATGTTTGCTCGAGCAAAATCATTCCAGTGGTGGTAGTTGCTCTTGTCATGAGCACAAGCAAATTCTACCTAAGGGACCTCACAGATCCTTTCGATTATTTTCCAAGGCAGAACTGTGCCATGGATACATTCATCTGTGCCTTTGTTGTGTGTGCCTGTGTCTCCCCATAATTGTGTCAGTACCCCTCTATACAATGGAATTATAGAGCAACCTTTTGCACCTTTTTCTTTTTTTTTTTTTTTACAGAGGAAATGCCACCCCATCTTTCCCCCCTTAGTTGGCCCCTCTTGGGTAATGCCTGATTGACCAAAGCAACTCTTACAGGGGTCAAAGGGCAGACAAAACAGTCTGGTGTCATGGCAACCTGACTCTCAGCAACCGGAATGATAGGATAGGCAGGGAGGAGGCTTTCAACAGGCTGTCTATCAAATTATTCTAAAATCCATCTGCTGGCTTCCACATATCTCAAGAACACACACAAATGCACAAACACGCAAACTCCCAAATGTGATGACTAAGAAGCAGATTTTAATAAGTATTTAGAGAAAACGAGGTTGAGAATTTAGACACATTGTCCATTATCACAATATATAAAAAATATATGATGAAGTACATCCATCATAAACCATGATTCTTCATTCACAGAATAAACAGATTTTAAGTAATTTGCTTATTTTAATTTAAGAAAGAATTGCAATTTTTCCAACATCAATATGACCAACTCCATCATTTAATTGCATATTTTTTTCTCTCATACTTGACAGAAATAATTTGATATACAGTAAACCCATTTCTTGATTGTCAATGTCTTACGTCTGAATATTGACTCTTTTAATTTAAATTACTCTGGTGGTAATTTATATCTGGTGTGCAGTTATATGTAATTCTTTACCAAATTGCCAAATAATTTCACCCCATTACATATAACCAATAGTATATTAGACTTTTTCAATTAATCCAAACAAGCTAAAATTGCTGAGTAAAAATAGTTGAGTAGGTTTCCACTGACCAGCGCTTACCCTAAACATATTAATGCATGTCTATGATAAGCAAGATCCCTCCCAAGATGGATTTGGGCAAAGTACAGGGTGAGTTCACAGTTCTTTGTTTTCGGTGGATAAATGGAAGGCAAATGCATTCAGATCAATACCATGCCATGAGAGGAGTCCAGAGTGGGTGTTAGGGGAGGGGGAATTGGTGGAATTGGACAATGGAGCCACTGATTAATCATTCCTATGCTGTTATTGACTTTCTGTTAAAGGGGTGAGTCAGACCCTAATTTATATGTGAGTGAGTGTGTGTTTGTATGGGTTATAGGGCTACCAGGTTGTTTCTCTAGTGAGAAATCACTTGACAAACACAGTGGATATTGGATGCACTCTAAATTTTAGTTTCTAGCTTTTCAAAAATGACTTTGAATATTTATTAAACATGCTAAAGAGGTCCTGGAATGGGTTAAATACAGACACATCAGCCTACCAGACACTACACAAGAGGCAATGGGACAAGAGTTGGGGGGAAGGGAAGTGTCACATTTCCCTGACTTTGACATCTGACCTTCTGACTGTGAATATGTACGTTGTCTGAGAGGGCAGACAGGGCACAGCTGAGCACAAATAACCTCAGACTCATCCGAGGACAATGCTATATCATCACTCATGCATCCCAGTATTCTGTGTCTCCTTTCTCATTTGGTCATTTCACTTTTTCTTGATAAATATCTGTAATGTCAACTTTAACTGGTTGACTTTTTAGAACCAATTACTCTAGATCACGCTGAAATCTACTGTGAATCCAATGAACTTTGACTTTTTTAGTATTCAAGTCATTGAAGCACACGCATTGATAAAACTCATTCATATTTGAGGACTATTCATCAATTTAATTGGGAAATAGCTGTTGCTGGAGTGCTTTAGGAGTAATACACGCTCTCTGTGGTCAAACTAATTGTAAACTGAATGCATCTTACTGTAAATGATTGCTTTGCAACTTTAATTTTATTCTTCTGTATTCAGTATATGTTATCATGTCTAACACATCTAAAAATACAGCGTTTACATGTTCTCACTGCTAGAAATGACAAGCTTATTTGAAGACTACTGTTAAACTTAACCTTGAACTTGAACAATGTGGCAAGTGTTCATGCTTGTTCCGTTTCCTGACCTCTCTACGCTCTAAGCAAACATCCCAAGAAGGGAACCATGGTTACGCCTTTCATCTTATAGCATGGTTACCCTACAGTGCATGCACTCAAAAGCCACAGCTGCTTGTCAACCAACCATTTGGCACTTTTGTTGAGATTAGGGCACTCGACAATACACTCATTTTTGGGCCCCTTATGCATTCCTTAATAAAAAGGCAAATGCTGTTTAGCACACCTATGATTGTCTCTCAATTGCCTTAAGAAACACATGCTTTTTATAAAGCCTATGAGAGTTCATTCCCATTGGAGAATGCCGCAGACATGTCTGAGAGCACCAGCAAAGCAAATGAGTAGGCTACTCACTATCACTCTACTAGACCTCTAACCTTTACTATCAGAAATGTATCTCATACTTTAAGACCCTAGTTTTTTTCCCCCCAACTCATTTTAAAAGTAATATAAAACAAGAAAGAAAAAAAAAACTGTTTGCCAATGGTGTAAGACAAATAAACTTAATTTAAAGGGGAGTTTATGTTTCTCACCCTCTTGACAAATAGTGTTTTTTTCTTGCTTTAAGCACAAACCTTACTGGATTTTGTTGTAGTTTTTCTAAAAACAAGACTTAATATCTTAAGTAATTTGATTAAAATATACATGGAGTGCCATTTTTTATTTTCCTGGTCAATGGTAATTTCCTTAAAGTGCTTTAATGAAAGAAACTCTGTCCTTTTGTACAAAATGAGTTAACAGTCAGGGGCGGACTGGGAAGAGAAATCGGCCCTGGATTTTACTAAAGTTGAGTGTTGTTGCTGTCATTTTCTGCATATCGCGGCCCCCTTTGGCATATCACGGCACTGTTTTGTGACCCTCTTCAGCCAGTCCCGGCCCGTTCGGTATAATGCGGCGGCCCGTTTCAGCTTATCGCCGCCCGTTTGGCCCTGTTTCGCGGCCCGCCCACTGGGAAAAGTTGTGGTTCTCCCTATGGCCAGTCCTCCCCTGAACACAGTTAATGTCACAAATTTGCTTATTTGATTACTGATCATGAAATTGTGTGGAATCTTAAATATTTCTTATATTATGTAATACATTTTTCAAAATCACACAGAGGGGTAATCCTATTATCAAGGAGCAGGCTATTTTATTTATAAGAAGTTTTTCGTAATTGATGTAATCCTTCCTCATGATCACGCAGTGTGTTTTTATCAGCTGAATGAGAGACTAAACACTATTAAAGTGTGACGAGACTCATGCAAGCCTTTCACACATCAAAAGCCGATCAACTATTTAGCCCTTTTCTGTAAATCACACCTGCAAAATCCTAAAACATTATTTCCAGGTTTAATTTATATTTTGAATAGACTCAGATTTTTGAACTCAACGATGTGGGTTTATGTTTTCTCTTTTAATTGTTTAATGTAATTTTGAGTGTGACCATGGTTTAAAGAGGGTGTACCTGTATGCTGGGTTGGAAATCTCAAGGATTAATAGCTGTGTGTTCCTTATTACATCATGTGTTTGCTCTGAAAGCAAAAAGAAACAAATTAAACACAGAATGTAGGCTGTCATATGAGCAGCCTGACCGAAGCAAAGCCGGCACGTTTACTCACGCAATTAACCGAAAGTGAAGCGTTGCCGGCTCGTGATGCGCGAATTGCTTGCACGCGCTGCACGAGTCTGTTGGGTATACTGTAGTCTCGTCACATTTATACTTTTTGTTTAGCCTCCCATTCAGCTCATGAAAACATGCTGCGTGATCATGAGGAAGGATTACATCAAGATGTAGATTGGAATGCAGGTGTGGAATTTATATAAATAAAATAGTCAACCCCTCCTCCGCGTGCCATAGGTTGCCGACCCCTGTAACTAACCTGTCATTCCAAACCTGTTTACTGAAAGGAGAAGTGTTCCACCATTCAAGCCTGTTTTTGTTTTCTGTTCTCCAGTGTTTTCACTCGCATCGACATGGCAGATCATTTGTTTGATGTATTAAATTTGTGAAAATGGTCAAAAAATAAATAAAATAAAAATGTGGCACCATAGTGTCCATACTTAAGAGCTGTGTTCTCAATTTTTTCGGTTCATGCCCCCCTGTGAAACAAACAAACAAAAAAAAGTTTTATTTAAAAATACAATGAAATCTGAATGATAAATTACAATCTTCACTAAAAAAGGATCTAAATGAATCAACTTTTGTCACCAGGTTTTTCTGTTATTTTGTATGACATGAGACACAAAGATTTCTGCCTGAATCCTCCATTCATCTGCAGAAACCAAATCCTCCATTCATCCGCATTTAATAATCAGAACTATTAATATCTTATTGCAGACATTTTTACACTAGATAGTTATTTTTTTAATAAAAACTGATAATTGCAAGGATTCAAACCTGTGACTGGAAATAAGCCTTAGCAGTCTCTTTAATTATTATTATTTTTTTTTAAAGGGTCATGATATACTGTTTTTTTTTTAAATAATTTTATTATCTTCCTTGAGGTCCACTTATAATGTCAGTAAATGTTTTTTTGTTTTGTTTTTTTGCACCAAAATAGTCATAATTTAATAATATATGATAATTTTCCTGAATTATCTTTCTGAAACGCTTGGTTTAAAGCTATCTGGCCCTTTAAGACTTCAATGTAAACACCCTCTGTTCTGATTGGCTAACTTCGTGCAGTCCCTCAAATACAGCCATGTTTGAAACTCAGTCAGAAGAAAATGAACAAGCTTCACGTTATAATTTATAAAACTACATTTCAGGGTTAACACATAACGTACACCCAACACATTTCATCTGAATGTATAAAAATGTTCCCTGAAGTGCAGCAACTATCAAACTGTCATGACATTTGAAACATTTGTAAATGAAACAGTTTACTCACAGGTCTGGTAGTGTTTAACTGACCCATCCTTCAATAACATTTCCTTTGCAAAGCTTAAATCATATTGTGACTGGTTCACAAGCAATCCACGCTTATATGAGCCGTAAACACATACAATACACGCTGAAAAGTTCTGAATACGCAAATATAATACAGTCCGTGGTGACATTGGGTGCTTCAACTGGCTTCAACAGGCCAAAGCAGAGACGCTGGTCTTCACATCTCACATCTTCCATGTTTGTTTACACATTCATTAGCAGCAGCAGAATGAGACACGTTTTTTAAAAGTTGTGCTTGTACCACTCTTAAAACATGCCCGAAACACATTGAAACGATTAAAGACATCCATATAGTGCATGTGTACAAAAGGCAAAAATAGCACAGATAGGTGCAAAAATGGTCCAGGACACCTTCAAATAGCACAACTCAAACAGCAAGATGAAACAGGATGGGGGTCTCCTTTTAAGAATTCTGACTTGACATTGCTTCTATGAAAAGTGGCACGAGCTTAATGATGACATTCAAAGCCGTTCATCTAGTGCAGGTTTATATAGAAAAACATTTAAATCCAGATAGGCACATGAAGGTGTCCTGTGTAAGTCTCCTTTGGATGAATCTCCCATGAGAGGCCTTCTCTTTTCTTCACCTGTATGAGTGTGAATGTCTGAGCACCAGTGGGCGGGGCCAAGGGTGCAATTACGAAAAATAGGCATTGATGTCTTGCTGAAAGCAGTCATATGCTGATGTATTTAGTCCATGTGACGTCACAAGTTCCACAAATTGCAAACGAACTGTTTCAACAGCCTGGTTTAAATAAATGCTCTTTTTCTATTAAGCAAGAAGTTTTCAGTTCTGAAACTTACAGTATGTTTTATAGTACAATGAATGAATGAATGAATGAATGTTACATTTATGTAGCGCTTTTCTGACACTACACTCAAAGCGCTTTACACAGTGAACAGGGGTCTCTCCTCAATGACCTCTTATATGTTAAAAGATCAAGTAAAATTTTATTCCTCATGTCATGACCCTTTTAAATCCTCATCCAGTAATATTAAATGACTGTGACTGGCCCATCCTGCCCAGTGCTGAAAAAAGTATCAAGTATCACATGACAGCACTGTCTATGTTTCGGTAGCAAAGTCTTTCTAGCAAGTCAGTCCACTGTCTGCCATCTTTGGAATGCTCCCGGGAGGCTATTTCCAGTCATGACAGTGCAGCTCCTATCTACTTGAATGGGGGGAACACCGAAATCTCAAAAACGGTTGGTCAAGATTATGATCAAAGAGCATATTTTAAATCAGAAAGTAAATTGGACAAAGCTGGTATCATAAATTGTGCTTCTTACCTAAAGGGCTATATTACACAAAAAAAATAAAATAAATAAAAAAAAAAAAAAATTCATGGCTTGTATAGCTAAAGCGCATGCACATTCTCGAGTTGATTGACAGGCAGTGTCTGTATCTAAAAGGTGATTTGCTGTTTTACTTGTAAGGTGGGACTTCCTTTCTACACCTGTTGACCGATGGGCGCGAGCACCTTGGTTGGGCATTCCAATTTCTCTCATTCATTTTAATGGAAGTGGCCTGTCTCTGCTAAATAGTCTCTGGTAGTGGTTGTGACCTCTTAACAATAAATTACACTTGATTAATGATACTGAAAAACTTTAATAACCATTGAAATAAAAACTGACCTTTCTTCTATAATTTATTCACCCACATCGTTCAAAAGCAGGATGACTTTTTTTATCAGTGAAACACAAGATTGAGGGATGAGAGGATTGTGTTTGTGGCTTTCCAAGCTCCAAAATCACACATAAAAGCACCTTAATGTCCTCAATAACACTAGTACCTTTGATTTCAATTCTACTGAAGCCATATGATAGTGTTGTGAGAAGAACAAACCAAAATGTAAGTGTTAATTCAACACTGCACTCATTTGAAACTCGCACGCACAGGCTTGTTTACATAAAACCTGTGACCTGACATCATGAACGCTTTGGGCTGTCGAAAGCTGTGCACAGGATGCGCTGCGGTGCCAGGCGAAAATTTAACAAAGCAGGTGAAAAGGCAGAGGAAAGGAATTTGCGCACATTGTTTCTTGTGTGTATTGTCACTATTTCTGTTGAATGTGTGAAAGTGAACGAGATTAGAGCACGGGTCAGTCTTCCGCGCCCCCTAGGAAAAACACTGCTTTAGAGAGCCACGATTTTTTAACAGTGCCTCACCCATCAAAGTTTAAGCAGTTGGTTGAGGACATGAAGGAATGGCTAGAGGTTAGTTGTGTTGATATCATAAACTACTTTGAGTTTTTATGACAGATGTGGTGGTTGTTTGCCAGTTCTACATCGTTATTATCTATGTTTGCAATTTGTGGTTTAACATTGTGCACATCCTTTGCAAGCTCCGCAGTTGTACCATACTTTGTGAGTTATTGAAGTATCTGCTAAGAAAAAAGGAGCATTCTGCTAAACCATTGGTTTTGCGTCTTTTCCTGAACGTAACATTTGGCGACGAGGATGGGATTATCTCTACCTCCTCCCGAGCCATTTCTGCCCCACGCTGGTGAACCTGTCATGCTGTGGGAGCGCTGGTATATGTCATTTCAGATGTACCTCATTGCCGCGGGCTTGGATGATGTCCCAAATGAGAGAAAATGTGCACTTCTCCTACATTGTCTCGGAGCAGAAGGAACACGGATCTTCCAGATGCTGGGAACCGCAAATACATACGCTGATGCTGTTGCATGACAAAAGGGACATTTTCAAAAGACTCATAGCATGCTGCTGAAACATTTAACTTTCAGACAAAGATGCAAACGGTCTGGTGAGTCAGCCAGCCAGTTTGTTGCTGATTTAAGAAGCCTTGCTGAGCCATGCAAATTTGTTGCTCTCCGTGAAAAATTAATTAGAGATCAACTTATAAATTTTTTTTTTTTTTAAAACAGCGCACGAGTCAGAGAGAGACTGCTTATTGAAGATAATAAACTTACTCTGGATAGGGCTCTCACTCTGGTGCTCCAAGTTGAAGAAGCTACACAGTGTGCAGCTAAAATAGTGGAGAATAATGCTAAAACAAGCTCT
Organism: Myxocyprinus asiaticus; assembly: GCF_019703515.2. Lineage (NCBI taxonomy): Eukaryota > Metazoa > Chordata > Actinopteri > Cypriniformes > Catostomidae > Myxocyprinus > Myxocyprinus asiaticus. Next base: position 24,488,693 of record NC_059358.1, on the reverse strand, counting down.
GATGTCACCACTGTACCTGCAAATGCAGTCACTGATGAGGGGCTCCAGCATGCAGGTGTAATGATCCAGCAAACGCAGCCTCAGTCAGGTCAACAAAAGTGGAGGTGTAGCAACTGTGGGTCCACTCGTCATACCGACTGCTGTGTACTTAGATGATATTGTAAGTATTGTGAGCGCTGGCACATGTAATTATATGGACAATCCTTTACACTCAGGACAGACCACCAGGCGTGCACTGCCCTAATGTCCACTGCAGGGACTGGCCACAAGCAACTCCAGCTCCACAGATGGGCTGACAGGCTGAATCAGTATAACTACCAGCTGCAATTTACCCCCCGGCAAAGACAACGTGGTGGTGGATTTACTGTCATTGTTAATTGCGGACTCAACAGGCACAGCCATACAGCCAGAGTCAGACATGAAGATCGACCTTGTGCAGCTTGTGTATGAGACCCTACAGACCGCAGTGTTTCTGGAAGAGCTTCAGCGAGAGTCTGCAGCAGACCCACTCTTCATCACTCTTAATGGCAAAACAGGAATTCCAGCCCTGCCACACATGCAACCCGTCAATTGGCCCTCCAAGCCATGGAAGCATCTCCAGATGGACATCTGTGGAGAACTCACCTCTATTCCCCACCATCAGCAGTTCCTAGTCATGGTGTATGACCTCCACTCGAAGTGGCCTGAGGTCGTGCCTATGGGCTCAGTTACAGCCTCTGCAATAATTGATTTTCTGGAGCAGCTTGTTTCACAATGGGGAGTCTTGTGGGCAATTACCACAGACAACGGGCCGCAGTTAATTTCCAGTGAGTTTTCATCTGACCTGGCACCCCAAGGGGCCCATTGTGGCGAGGAGGAGAGCGGGGCCGGGCCGTGACTATGCACGCCGGGCCCCCAATCAGGCTAATCAGCTGAGGAGAGGGATAAGTGCAACAAGATGTGGCAGTTCGGGAGAGAGAGAGCTACAGGCAGCTGCCCTGTAGGCGTTTATGTTTGGTGTCTTTGTGTTTAAGTTTATTAAAAACATTACTTTGATGCTTCATCCAGTTCCTGCCTCCTCCTTTCTCATCCTTAACCTTTGTTATATTGGTGCCAAAGCCCAGGAAGGAGGAGGAATGCGTCGTTGTAGAGTCCTCGCCACTACCATCCACCCCAAAGGAGCAGCCGCAGCCATCCGCCGGGGGACAGAGGATTTGCTACCAGCCACCTGGACGTGGAGGAATGGCCGCCATCCGCGAGGGGAGGCTCACTGCTGGCCGCCTGGAACAGTGGGGCCGCTGCCAGGGGCAGAGGAGTTCCCTACCGGCCGCCAAAACGCGGCGGGTTTGGAAGAATGTCCGCTGTCCGCTAGGGGAGGAGGGGCTCGCTGCCGACCGCCTGGAGCGGTAGAGCCACTGCCAGGGGCACAGGAGTTCCCTACCAGCCACCGAAACGCGGAGGGGCATTCTGTCCACCAGGGGTCGGAGGACTGGCTCCAGTCCACCCGGGGAGGAGCTAGCTAACGGGTCCTGCTGGCATGCCAGCTGCCTTCGAAGAGTTCCCGCACCTTCAGCTATGGAGGTCAGCCTGAACCGACCTAAGGTCATGGACCCTATGCTGCTGCTGCAGAATCTATATCCTGATGCAGTCGCCAGACAGGAAGTGGTAACTGATCGCTGCCAGGGCCCGCAACCTTCAGCGGTCCCTGTGACACCTCATACAGTGAGTGCAAGGGCACGTCCTGCATGCTTCCAGGACTTTGAATCTACATTTCATACTTAGACTCGGTGGGAGGGAGTGAAATTTTGTGGTTGTTAACCAGTTCAGCATCATTATTATCTATGTTTGCAATTTGTGGTTTAACGCTGTGCACATCTTTTGTTACAATACTGTCGTAAAGTCATGTTGGTTCGCATGCTCCGCAGTTTAACCGTATTTTGTTGCTGCTAAGAAAGAAGGAGCATTCTGTTAAACCATAGGTTTTGCATCTATTCCTGAACATAACAAGACAACAACTACACACAGTTGAGCCTGAACTCATTTTTATTCTAACACTTAAAGGAATATTCCGTGTTCAATACTCGGGATAGTTCAACCCCAAAATAAAAATTCAGTCATTGTTTACTCATCCCTGAGTTGTTATAACCCAATTTGACTTTCCTTCTTTTTCTTAACACAAAGGGAGAAATTGTAAAAACAAATTGTGCTTAGAGATGTCACACAATGGCAGTTTATGGTGACCATCACTTCAAGCTTCAAAATGATGCAAAAGTATTAATCAGAAGTCTAATAAATTATTCCATGAGACTCTTGATTGTTAAGAAAGCATACAGTGAGCTTTGGTGGGAACCAAACCGAAATCTAATGTATTATTTTGTGAAACTGTTGACCGACCATTACTCTCCTCTGCACGTTCATGACGAGACTGCATGAGAGAAACTATTCATGCAGCCCCCTTGCGACATGGAGTGTTCAAGAGAAAACGCATTTTGTTTATTTAAAAACAGGTCCACCATAGCAATAGAAACAACAGAACACAACACAGCTGTTTACACACCAAAGAACCGAACTTACTAAATATGTCTGATGAGTTTGTACTTGGAGAATAGATGCATTTCTTTGCCCAGCTTTATTTGTTTGAAACAGAGTTCTCAATTAAACTGAGAGAGATACACAGATGAAGCTGAGGGCAGCTACAGCCACACTGTGTCCTAACCTGACGGAAAACAAAACATGAGTAAAGGTATATTTTCTATGTTAATCTGAGTTTTGGTCCTAACCAGCCATGACGTACCAATGCTTTTTAGACATATGTCGTGATCAAATGAGCCCGCTTGTGAAACTGAGTCCCCAACTGACTTTGCAATTCCATTGGCTAATAGAACTTTTGATGGGTACTCAATTCACTGCCTGAGTAGAAATCCTACAAAATCCTTTTATGATGTAAGTTGATAGAACTTTGTAAACATTACATTAATTGACATTTAATGACATTAATGTTACAGATAATAGTTTATAATCAAAAGTTTCCACCTTTTTCCTGGGGTTCTTACTGGGGAAATGAATGTGGGTGGGACTTCCGATGGAAGTTATTCTACAGTATTCCCTAGCTCTGGCTGCTGTCATTTTAAGACCCTGTTTACAGCTGGTAATAAGATGTGTTTTAGATGATCCGATCGCAAAGGTCAGTGCTAAATATAATTGTAAACGGGGTGCAAAATGTTTTGTGATTGGATCACAAAAAACACATACAGAGGTAGTCAAAAACCACATTGCATTTGAGGTTTAAAACGGCATCTTGATGCATCCCGGACAGTAGCGAAGCACCACCTCTCACCAGTCAATCATCCACCAAACAAATGTTTGAACTTACGTGTGGATTTAAAAGGCAAGAACCGTCTGATCTGTAAACTTGAAAAAGCGATTACATACCCAAGTGTGAGAACTTCACAGCTCTTCCTCAGTATGTCTGTCTGATTTGAACATGCAGGGTAACAAGATGATAAGCACACACATCTGAAGCTGAACTAACACAGGTACTCCACTATAACAACCAATAATTTTGCTCTAAATGTTGCGTTTGTGTTTAGATTAAATCTCAACTGCATCTGGGAGAAACAGCGCGCCAGTTTTGTTCGCACTTTCTTTGTCTTTATGACTTTTTTGCAGTTTATTATCATTCTTAACACACTGATATAGTGATTGATGTATGTCCATACAAAATCATACACGCTCTCCTCAAAATCCTAACACTACAACAAAAGAATGACAACGGAAGTAATGCCCATATTTCTCGCTAAGCATCATGGGATGTAGGAAAAAGGTGGATAGATTGTAAAATTAAACATTCCCTATCTGTTACTCGCTCGACGTTGTGTCGATGTAGTGACGCTAGGGGTCGCCCTTGGTCGCCCCAAAAACCTCTGATCTTTGAGAAAAGGCCAATGGGAATTGGCGAGTGGAATTTGCATGCCACTCCCCTGGACATACGGATATAAAAGGAGCTGGCTTGCAACCACTCATTCAGATTTTCTCTTCAGAGCCGAGAGGTCATGTTCAGTGAGCTGAATTACTCAGCCGATCCATTCACCTCGAAAGCTGTTGAATTTATGGCACATTACAGTGGTTTCTCCCCCTCGTGCACCGGTGGAGTGCAGAGAACACCCCTGGGTGCTTCGACAGTCTAAAAGAGTATATATTCTTGCAATAAGAGAGTATATTTTCCATACTAAAAGAGTGGCACTTATGGAGAGCGTCTTTTTAAAGATGACTTTCCATCTGTGTTTATTTCTTGGTTGCGGTCATTACCTCTCCACTTCCGATGGCCACGATCATTGTCTTATGTGGAACACAGATACAGTGTTTGTGGATGGGTCATGTTCTCACTGCGAGAACATGACCACGGCAATGTTGCGGTCGTGGATTTCCATCGTTAGACCCCAGCAGCTCGGTCCTTCTACCTATGGGTTTGCCTCCACTCCCCCCTGAACCCTCGCGGCTTGACGATTGGTTCCTGGGCTCGAAATGCCGCTCACGGCCATGCCCCACCCCGGTCCCTTTCTTCCTGGAGGTGCATGAGGAGCTCACGAGGTCATGGCGGGCACCTTTCACTGCCCGGAACTGGTCTCTGAGCTCCTCTGCTCTCACTCCCCTCGATGATGTGGCTGCCAGGGGGTACTCAGTGATTCCCCAGGTGGATAAGGCGGTTGTGGTGCACCTGTGCCCGCAAAACACCGCCACCTGGCGGAACCGCCCGAGACTCCTGTCCGGCGCCTGTAGGTTTACGTTGTCTCTGGCGACTAAGACCTACGGTGCTGCTGGACAGGCCGCCTCCACCCTGCACGCCATGGCTCTCCTGCAGGTGCACCAAGCCAAGGTGCTAAGAACAGCACAAGGGTAGTTCTGACCCGGGATTGATGCAGGAGCTGCGCTTGGCTCCCCAACCCATCACAATGGCTGACCGGGGCCGTCCGACTCGGCTATGTGATTCAGTTCACCAGGCACCCGCTTTTACCTCAAGGGCAGGGCGAGAACGCCGCTGCCCTCCCCGTGGAGATCGCGTTCCTTTGCGGAAGGGTGCGGTACAGCCTGTCCCTCCAACTGAGATGAAGAAGGGGTTCTACAGCCCGTAATTCATCGTACCAAGGAAAAGCAGTGGGTTGCGGCCAATCCCGGACCTGTGAGTTCTGAACTGAGCCTTGCACAGACTCCCGTTCAAGATGCTGATGTGGAAACACATTTTAGTGAGCGTCCGGCATCAGGGTTGGTTTGCAGTGGTAGACCTGAAGGATGCATACTTCAACGTCTCAGTTTCTCCTCAGCACAGGCCCTTTCTTCAGTTCACCTTCGAGGGCCGGGCACACCAGTACAAGGTCCACCCCTTCAGTCAGTCCCTGTTGCCTTGCGTCTTCACGGAAGTCGCAGAGGCAGCCCTTGCTCCGCTAAGGGAAGTTGGCGTCTGCATCCTCAACTGTCTCGATGACTGGCTTGCTCTAGCTCACTCTCGAGACTTGTTGTGTGCGCACAGGGACCTGGTGCTCAGGCACCTCAGCCGGTTGGGGCTTCGGGTCAACTGGGGAAAGAGCAGCTCTCCACGGTACAGAGCATCTCTTTTCTTGGGTTGGAGTTAGACTCAGTCTCTATGATGGTACGCCTCATGAGCGAGCGCACGTAGTCAGTGCTGAACTGCCTGAAGTTATTCAGGCAGAGCACGGCGGTCCCACTGAAGCATTTTCAGAGGCTCCTGGGGCATATGGTGTCCTCGACGGCGGTTACGCGGTCTCCTGGGCCCCGACCAATGACACTTCTTTGACAGACATCGGTAGAGAAGCGGGCTGGGCAACACCAATACCTTCACGAGGTTCCTCAATCTCCGGGTTGAGCCAGTTCGTCCTGTGTGTTGTCAGGTATGAACAGGTAAGTTGGCGGGACAACTGGCAGGGTGTACTGCTTGCGTATAGCGCCTCCTGGAGGGGGAGATGTGCGCTTTTACCCCCCAGCCTTGTTCACGAGACCATGGACCCTGGATGTCCTTCCTCCTTAGCCCTGTGGCAGGCTAGTTCGTGGAAAAACTCGATGCCGGCCCAGTACGTGTGCTAGTAGGCCCTGTACTGGGGTAGGTGCTCCACATGCACTGGTCACCTGTCTGTAACCCCATGTGATGTATCTTCCGCGAGTCGGTTTCCCCATTGGTAAACCCGCGTCTTCCTTGTGCAGAGTCCCCTCTGCCACCGGTCGCCATGTTTGTAGAGCTCCGTCCCCTCTGGATTGGACCTACCACTGGGACTTCTCCACATGCAACACTGCTGACAAAACTCGGTAAGTCCATGTGACGCATTTCCACACATTACCTCCCCCTCGGGCAGGGTGTGGTCTCCGCAGTGTCTTCCCCTTGGGAGTGACACCCCCCCCCGACGTGGACACTTATGGCCCCCAGTCAATCGATTTCCACTCTTTTTTGGGGAGAAAAAAAAGAGGAGAAGAGGCCATGGCTGGGGTAGCTTGTCCCCATTTTTGGGGCAGTTGACTTGTCAGGGTGCAGGGGACTATATGACGCTCGTAGGAGCGTTGGGGGAGGTTACGTGACAGCCAGGTGCGCTGGCTGCGAGGCACGCAGTGGTCTGTCCATCTCGCACTGCAAGTCCACGTAATACAGTTCAGCTAGTTGTGCCATTTCGTATAGGGACCCCTTGTTTCACTACATCGACACAACGTTCCCTCCATCAGGTAACAGAGGTTACGAAAGTAACCAGGACATTACTTGTTGTGTGTGTTATTCAGTTAGCTGACATTTTGCTAGCCATCTGCTACAGAATTACTGAACCACAATATTACAAAATATATTAAATATTTTCACACCTTACAATCTTATATCCACACCTGCAATTATGAGGGATCAATTGTCAATGACATTTTTGTGCAGTCTAAATATATATATTTATTTTCCCCCAAAATAAATGTACTGAGCAAGTTTGTGTACATTTAAGAACATTAATGCATGAATTATTTTTTTAAATAAATGTGTTCATTATTTATGTCAAGCCATTCTATTTATTGTCACATGTTTAGTGCTTTTCATAATACACACTTTTTCAAAGCCATTACGATAACAAAATTTTTGATCAGGCATTACAAACGGTTACCCCCTGGGGACTCGATTTCATGGGCAGACTCATTTGTTCATGGCACCAGAACCAGAAAACAGTCCAGCGGCAATCAAAATCATCATGGCGGTGCCTGGTGGTGAGTCAGGGAAAGTTCAGACATCTTATTGTACTGAGATAAAAACCTTTGTGGTTCCATCATTAGAGAGAGCATAACGGCAGTAACGGTGAACTAGCATTTTACGACAGTTGCTAATGCTATACAAATGAATGGAGAGTGCCGTTAATTGACACCTTATGGTCGTAAAATTGTCCGTGACTTCCCTTATAAAACAGTGAAGTCAAGTCATTTTTATTTGTATAGCATTTTTCACAACACACATTATTTCAAAGCAGCTTTACAGAAAATCATGCTGTGATGAGGAGGAGGGCGTGGCTGGGCCGAGAGGATTCACGGCCGGTGCTGAGTTGCCCAATCAGCGGGAGAGAGATAAAAGGAGGAGCTGTGGATGCCAGAGAGAGAGAGAGAGAGAGAGAGAGAGAGAGAGAGAGAGATGCGCACACAGCAGTGTTTTATGCGTGCGCCTTTGTTTTGTTTCAGTTCAGTGTTTTATGTTAAAGTCTTTTTGATTGTTAATCCGGTTCCTGCTTCCTCCTTTCCCGAAGAACGAGAAGCTTTTCTGCCACACATGCATTAAAAGAAAATGAAACTGTAATATCTATAAAGTCTTAGAGTCATCATTGTATAGTTTGATTAAATATGATTGTTAATTGTGTATAAAAATAAATAAATAATATTTGTATTTAGGACCCCAGTTAGCAAGCCAAAGGCAACTTTGAAAAGGAACACAAAACTCCATAAGATGTTGGTTAATGAAGAAAAATAACCTTGGGAGAAACCAGGCTCACTGTGGGGGCCAGTTCCCCTCTGGCTAAACAGCAAGAATATAATGCCAGTATTAGTTATTTATGTGCAGTGCAAGTCATGGTTTAAAATGAGTGAACTAAGTGTTAAGGGCCAGTGTTTAAACAAAGATTTTGTATGAACTGTAAGATTAATGACTAATGTCTTTCAGGTTCACATAGATGCATTGTCAAAAACTAAAACACAGATGCGTTGTAAAACAGCAAATTTATCATAGTAAACTCCACACATAGTTCACTCCAAAAAGATGGTTTAGTGTAAAACATGTTGAAGCTTTTAGGCAGGCAGTTTTATCATTAAATGATGAGCTGTTTCCTCACAAAAGCAGTTTATTCTGCGTTATGAAGCATCTCCTCCAGAGACATCCATTCAAAAAGAACGGCCTCTTATCTCCTCACCAGTGTACTGCCATAGAATGTCTATGGAACGGCTGTGTTACGCTAATCTATGCTAACCTTGTAGGCTTTCCTGTCAGAAGGGCTTTGGAAACTGTGGATAATAATGCACCAGGCTGTAATGTTGCTTGGCCACTGTAAACAGCCAATGGTTAGAAAAACTAACTATAGCTGTGTCCCAAATGATACACTATACACCATGCACTTGGGGGTGTGGAGTGGAAGCGCGAAGTTACGGTGCTTGAAGCGCGTGCCAAGGTGGAGTTACAGTGAACAGGAGTGGATCTGCATCGGCGAAGACTCCAGTCAGGTTATTCACAAACATATGAATGAAATAGACCCCCGAGACCCCCCGTAATTCGCACCGTGTGCACTTATAATATCCACCATGCACTCAGTCATGTAGTGTATGAATTTTCAAAGTGTTTTGCATTACACAGAAGCATTTGCTGTTTAACAGCTGACGGTAGTGACGTTTCAAAAACATTTGATGTGCTGCCGCTTGGTTTTGCGTGTTAGCCAGTCTCAATTCAAAACTAATATCTAAAATAATGAGCATATTCAAACAGCATGAGATAGTTTATAAGGTGCTCTTCACTGTAGTTTCACTACTTGCTGCATTCTCCATTATGTATAATTGTTTGTCAGACCAACAACGCAGGTAACTGTGTCTCTTCCGCAATGTACGGCAAGCCACGAGTGCTGAGTACATGAAGTGGCCAACATTCCATACTTTATTTTGACAGATGAAGAAATGCATCATCTGGGTAGTTATAGGACACTTTGTTTTGTTGCATTTTCAGTTAACACATTTCTCGCACTACTTACACAATACAATGACGTAGAATGGTGCAGAAGTGTGCGGTTTGGGATGCACCTT